>NC_056734.1:792075820-792355820 GCF_019279795.1 Protopterus annectens
ATAAAACACATTTGCACTGTGTGGTCCTCACTATACCATATAGATATGTTACTGGTGCTGCTTCTACTACTATCTTCCATTGACATGCCCTCATCTGCTGCACATTAAGTTGTTTCACCTATCCTCTTTCCCCTATGTTCATGCCTACAATTCATCTGTGTGTCCCTATTCAATACACATGCTTCCCCTGTGTATCTATTTTACATGGCATTCCATGCACTCTTACAGATCATTTACACAGCTTCAGTAGAGAATGCCAGGTATGGGATATCACAATATTCTCCACTGTAGATACACTGTCTTGTACTTTTTTGGACCATATACTTCACATTCATACCTCTCAATTGTCCAGATATTCACAGGATGTCCAGCTTTGTTCCTTTTCACATTTGTGACTTTCTGCTATATCACTGGGATGATCTCAGGAGTGACGTGACTGAATATTATATACATTTGTGTACATACCTCTCAACTGTCCTGATTTTTGCAAAATGTCCAAATTTTTATCTCATATTGTTGATCTACACCACATAAAATTTTGGTTTTCTGACAAGTCATTGGCATGTCATTGCAGATTGAAGTCACAAAATACTGACAGACGTTTGAATTTCTAACTTCATGCTCTTCAGAAAATTAATATTTATGTAAAACCTATTATTCTAGAAACTTTCTAAGTTTGTAAGAGCAATGTTAACAATCTGTCTCTATTTTTGGGCCTTTGTCTCCCCATTATTTATGGTTTTGTCCACATTTCTTGCTCTAAGAGCTTAAGAGGTATGTTTGGGTTTCATACTTCAACTCCTTCAGAACATGTACTTCTACCACATTTCTATAAAGTATCTTATAATATGCCCCTATTTTTGGGTAATTGTCCACACATTATGCTGGCCTTTGTGCATATGCATTGAACTAACAGATTGAGAGCTATCTGTTAAGCTCTAGTGATCACTGTGGCATGTAGTGCAAAACTGCGGAATGTAGGTTCTCTGCTTTAAATTAATTTGCTATCCATTTTTGCTTATAGAATTTCCTGTCTAGAAAATTTGCTGGCAGCCATGAACCCATGCTTAGATGCGGCATGTAGCATGAATATGCATTGAGTGGTGGTGCATGCCTCCGCTTGCCTCGCACCACAGTGCACACATGTAAACTCCAGGTAGGCTTCGCGCGGAGCCTACAGAGATCTTATTGAATTCCGGGGTAGGACTTTATGGAAGGGACAAGGGACTGCCAGCGTGGAGGTGGGGATGGTGGGGCAAGGTCACTTGTTTGACTGTCCTTTGTTCTGGGGGGTATACTTTCTTTTTGAAACCTCCCTGCCATTGTTTTTTAAACATCTGCTTACCTGCATTTTGCTAAGCGTTTATTTTTTTTTTCTAGCCATATTGGGATGAGGGAGTAGAAAATCCCTTGGCAAATATGGAGGAAGAAGGATGAAATATCTGAGAGATTCTCTGTATCAGCTTACCTCTCTCATAACATATTTTGATATCCTCTGCACTGTGAGGTCCAACAGGTAAACCTCTGTCCAAAAGAGAATGTAAAATTCAGGTAAACCTCCTCAACACATTACCACTGACAACAGCCCTGGATGAAGCATGTTTAGAGTAATAAACAAACTTTAAATAGTGAGTAGTGACTTCAGAAATTGAAGGAGTTAAACCATGCAAAGAAGATTTACATAGCCAGGCAAACCTCCTCAACACAGTGCCAGTGGCAACAGCTCTAGATGTGGTAGTCTTAAATGCAATAAACACACTTAAAAATGAATAATGACCTGAAAAACTGAAGAAACTAAACCACAGAAAGCAGATTTTTTCCACATAAAAGGGAACTGCTGATAAAATATTCCTCATACTTTCACAATTAGTCAGAATAAACTTTAACATATGAGAATGACAATTCAAAAATCTGAAAATTAAAGTTAGAGAAGCACACACTTGTTTTTACAAACTTATCATTAGTTTTACCATCTTGTCAGAAGGGGAAAGATTGGAATTAACCAAATGCTTGATCCGCAGCTGGATTAAGAAAAAGTTAATACTGTTGGGTCAGGTCTGGGATAATTATATATAAATTTGATAGACTGAGAAACTTTGTACGTTTTCTCTGCTTTCTTAGGTGCAGCAGGCTGGCTGTCAGGGAAACAACAGGCTGTGACAAACATGATAGCACTGGGGGGGGCTAGGTGGTACTTGGAATTGTAACAGTTGAATTTTCTGAGGTATTGAGAAACTTCAGTGTTCTCCCTCTGAAAGCATTGGAATATTTTGGAAATTGTCTCAGAGAAAGACAAATCTTTACAGGGAGATTCAGAAAGCATGCACTCTTCTGAGTTTGAATCAGAATTATGAGGAGAAAAAATCTGTATCACATTTCTTTCCGGATTCAGTTTCTTTCTGTATCACATTTCTCTCCAGATTCAGTTTCTTGAATATGTTCAGGCATAGCTGGCCTTAAGCATAGGCCAGGTAGGCAGCTGTCTAGGGTGCTGCTGTAGCAGGGGCACTTTTCCAGTATTTATTTGGTGTAGGTAGACCAGGATGGGGGCACCGGTTGGTGTTTTGCCTAGGGCACGAGTTCCTATGACCCTTATGGACAGGAGCAATCTCTAAGATACTGAAGACATAGGTACAAATCCATACCAACGTTTTTTACTAGGGACCATAAGGGTTGTTAATCTATTAGCCAAGTAATCTCCTACAACCTATGGACTTTTAAACTGTGAGAAAATAAAGTGTGCACCCATTTAAAAATACAGTAAAGTCACATGACAGTCAGGAAAAACACAGTTCTACCTTAAACCTTAAAAATATACTTTCCTAAACAAGAAAGTAAGGAAAGTAAGTTTAAACATTAAAAATAATATGTGGAAGGTTTTCCATTGAAAGGAGCTTATCTGCTCAGCAGTGGAACAACAAACGTCAACTGCCAATCCTCGAAAGCCCACAGACGATCATTCTCTTCAGTGGCAGGAAAGTTCTGAAGGACTTGGTGCCTTCTTTTGGTTAACTCATCTCAAGCTGACTAACAATCTGGGTAAATGGAAGGTGCCTTAAAGGTTTGGAAGATGGCTGGCTGTTATATCCCATGTAGTGCAAAACTCAAATAGCTTAGACTACCAGAGCTGTGATCGATATGATGAACATAGTAAGACATGCAAGTCGAGCTAAATCAAGTGCCATCTGTGGGGTATTTTTTATTTAAATATTGACTACAACAAGATATAGAGTAACATGTATGGGGTGTTTGTGGCTGAATGTAGGATGTGTAATAAAGGAGACACTTCTGGTTAGATTGTCAAGAGCAAACTTTAATAATAAAAAAAAAATAAAGGGAAAGGGAATAAACCAAAATGAGGAAGAGCAAGAACAGGCTAAGGGAGAGGGTGAACTTGGTGAAAAAAACTGTAGAAGAAGAACAAATACAAGGAGAGGGAAAATGAGTACAGAGCTTGCATGTACAAAGAGAGGTCAGGAGGGGGGACCAACACTAAGAATATTTTTTTTTTCTAGCCAGTGAAAAATCTGATTCTAAGAATAAATGATTATTTGTACATAACACAATAAAAATATTCAACAGGGAAAATACTAAAATTAAGAAAACAAGAAATTAAAAATATTTCCAGTAATCTTAAAAAGAAGGAAAACAATATTTTTTAGAGTACTTTCTGTAAATGTGAACAGTATAATTAACTTTGTAAAAAGCATAATGATACTGGAATAGTGGCTAAATGTGATGTGGATGCTATCGTATTACAGGATGCAAACTTCCTGACAAGTAAAGAAAGACGGCAAACAGAAAAATTGTGGGATGAAAATATAATATAGAACTTAGGATGTGAAAGTTATTCTGTAGGAGCTGTGTTGTATAAAGAAACAATGAAAATATAGAGGGAACATATTTAAAGAATTATAATATTATATGCATATACAACTAGCAATGATAGAGAGAGATAATTTCTTTCAACAAATATCAGATTATTGGAGATTAACATGAAAATTATAATTGTAGGGGCTTTAATAATGATGTAAAGGGAAGACATAAAAAGAAAGGGTATGATGTAAACAGTTACAGGATGTGATAGAATATAGTAGGTTAGCTGTGTGGAATAAACATCAATGGACTTACAGAAGGTAGACTTGGATCTAAAACCAAGTATTTTAAATTACTGAAAGGCTTGAGAGTAGCAGATGGTGTTACAGTTTCTGCAGGATTTTCAGACCATTTAGCAGTATGGATGTGGGGTGTTGGAGGAAAATGAGTATAATAAAATAGAAAAGGGAATAAAAAGAATAAATTAGACATTATGGGTAAACTTGGAGAGTGGGAAATATTACAGTCATGGATGGATCATATAGCCATGTAGGACTTCAATAAAAATTGGTCTAAGTGATGGATCAGATTTAAATAAAGCAGTATAAAATGTGTTTCCATCATTACCATGGTAATATAAGAATGGAAGAGAAAATGGAATATGGAAAATGATAAAAATATAGTAAAGAATTTAGACAATAATACAAGAAAGTATTATGATATAGAAAAATAAATTCATAAAACAAAAAATGAAATACTTAGGCAGAGATTATTTACAAGGGAGAATAGAGGATGTGCCTGAATATTTTAGTAAAATAGTAAAGAAGAATATTAGTATGATGAGAGGAAAGAAAATGTAAAACATCATCCATATAGCCACACAACTGGCTTCCCTAATACAGTACACAGATGACTTCACACTTATTTGTAAATCTGACAATGAGGCACACCTCTAAAAAATTACACAGGAAGCTTTAACAGTGACTGAAACATGGCTTTGTAAACCACAACTCATGTTCAACCCTAAAAAAAAGCAAACTACTTTTTTCCCCCAAATCCCTCTCCCATGAAAAAAAAAAAAACAAAAAAAAACAAAATTTAGTCCTCTCTCTTGATAATACAGCCATTGAAGTCACTTCTCATAGCAAATTGTTAGGGATGATAGTGGATGACAATTTTAAATAATTTGGCCTGCATATACAAAATTGCATAAGAAAAACTCATCAAAAACTAGAGATGATTTATACAGCCAAAACATTATCATTGGTGCAACTAAAACTATACTTGCCACTACTTCTCTCCTCCTCACACTTCTTTATGGTTAGCCCATCCTTACTAACCTTCAGGCACCAGAAAAATCGAAACATGAGCAATGCTATAACAAAGTTGCTAAATTTGCAGCAAATGCCTCTTTCAGAACCAATCACTGTATAGCACCAAAAAGGCAAAATTGGTTAGAATTACCCTATCAACTAGCATATACACAGCTTCTTACCACCTATAAAGTTATACAGGATCCATATGGTTGTCTGACACTAAATAGCATTCTACACAAATACGTGCCTAGTCAGTCATTATGATCCATTGACCAGAAACTCCTGTTTGTCCATAGACTTATCCTATCAAATCTGCTAGGCATGTCTTTACTTGTACCATGTTAATAAGGCCTGCAACTCCTTATCTTTAGTCATCAGGTATAGATTATTAAAACCACAGCCTTGACAAACTAGGAAAAAACAATAGTGAAGTATGCCAGGTACTCAAAGGAGACATAAACATTTTTAATCCAAGAGTAAAAATAACAAAATCATAAAATGATAAAAGCACTTTCATCCCATTACTGACAAGACTTCCTCAGATAAGTTCTTGTTACATTTTCAAGTGTTTAAATTCAACACCATAAAAGACACATGTCTCTTATATCAAGTTACTTACTCCTGAAAAATTTAGAGATAAACCCTTTCTTATCTTTCTTTCATAAATAAAACAGATCTATATCATGTTATCAAAAAATAAAAATGTCGAACAGCACAACAGCGAAAGTGCTGAAATGTTGATGGTCAATTTTTGAGATCGCATTACAGTAAAGATTGGAATATTTGCCGTTTCATCACTGTAGTGTGATCTTGGAGTTGGAATATATATTTAGCAGGGGCTGTGGGGGTGCAGCCTCCCACAGTACTGAACTCAAGTTTTGTCATTTTTGCTCTTATGAGTGTTTGACATTTTGCAACTGCGATGTTATAATACAGACACAATAAAACAGTACTCATTTTAAATATAGTAATAAACATTTGGATTAGCCTAAACATAATAATTAAACAACAATCTCTAGTGCTAAAGTCGCAACAAACCATTTTAAAAAAAAACAAAAAAAAATAATTTAAAGCATATAGAAAAGCCATTATATGGTAACAACTATTTTATACAAGGTACCAAGAGAATGCAAAAGTGTGAACATTGTAATTTCTGCAAATACATACAGGAGGGTAAATATTTTAGTATAAAAGGTCAGAATTTTAAACTATAAGGTAAATTTGAATGTCAAACCAAAGTAATAGTCTATGTGGCTCTATGTCAACTATATAATGCTTTTTACATTTGCAAGACCAACCGGATGCTAAAAGAACAGATTTATGAACGTTCATATGACATCAAGAAATGTAGAACTACTAATGCACTTGCAAAACATGTCTGAAGTAACAAAGGGCATTATTTTAAATTTATAGTTGTAGAGAAAGTGAACATTATAGTAGGGAGGACTATGGGCACTTTATCTTGAAAGAAGGGAACTGTATTGGCAGTTGCTATTGAATGGAAACTGCTGGCCTGGTTTAAATCATCATTGATCAATCACCTGCTTGTTAAAATTGAAAGCCCTGTTCAGGTAATTTAAAATATGCTTAAAAGTATTTTATTTTATTTTTTGTTGATGCTGTTTTAAGAAGGTATGTTGTAATTTTAATACTAGGGATTGTTGTTTATTAATTGTGTTTAGGCTAATCTGAATGTTTATTACTATACTTGGAGCGAGAACTGTTTTATTTATGAAAGAAAGATAAGAAAGTGTTCATTGCTTTAAATTTCTCAGGAGTATTTTTTATGGCAGTGCATTTAAACACCTGAAAATGTAAAAATAAGTTATCTAAGGAAGTCCTGTGGGTAGTGGGATAAAAGTCCTTATCTCATTTTATGATTTTGTTATTTTTACTCTTGGATTAAAAACATGAATGTAAGTCTCCCTCAAGTGCCTGGCATTCTTCACTATTGTTTTTGTTTCCAGGTATAAATTATTCCATATCTCTTCCTCAACTATCAGTAATAGAGAGAAGTATAATCTTGTCTATCTGTATTTCAATTTTTTTCTCATATAAACACGATTATGTCATATGTTTATTTTTTTATTTTCCATTTTAACTTTAATATGCATACGTGTATGACTTGCAGTATTTTATTAATATTTCATTTAATTTTGGAGTATAGTAGAGAAATATGAAACGAGTTAGAGTTTTGTTTTCAAAATGCATGTAACACTCTTCGTCTGGTATAGCTGAAGTGCAAAGGCTGAAATGCATCAATTCAAGGAAGTATGCATTTCTTTTGCTGCAGAACTGTGTCTGATAGAAATAAAACAGCATATTCTCTGAAAACTTCTGTGCTGGTCATTCTCAAGGCAAAGTAACCACCTGCCCCTCTCCCAACATGCAGTCTAATTTGGGTGTGGTAACTGTCATTCCAGCCATGGTGTATGTGCAGCTAGACATACTTATGAACAAACAACTAAGTTAGGCAATTGTTTTAGTAAGATTTATGTATCTCAAACAAAACTGGCTTCATGTAATATTGTCTGTTGCAACTTGGTTTCCCTGCAATGGAAAAGGATTATAAAGCTGTAAATGCAACTCTTCTTTCATAACTTTATACTATCAATCAGCATTACTGATACCTGAACAGTAGCAAACAATTTACATACTTATCTATACAGATAATGCTCTTAACTGACATTTCTGTTTCTTACTGTAACCTGTTAACACAGTACTCCTCCTCTTTGTTCAAAAGAGGGATGTCTGATAACAAATATGCTACTCACTTTTTATGCGTTTCACAGTATCAGAACAACTAAATATTTTCAGGTACTGATATCTGTGTCTACAAGTACATGTAGTTATGCAATTTTTTAACCAACTTTATATAGATAGGTAGCTAGATGGTATACATATAGGTAGATAAATATTAATTAAGAAAGCATTTTTACTTACAATAATTCATTTGTACTTACAATAAACCTCTGGTCTTCTTCCCATAACCTATACAACCCACTTGCCCAGCTGGTCATCACTATGCTTGTGCAAATCATCATACATGTGACGACACTGCTGACAGGAGTGAATTCTACCTGTCAGGGTTGACAGGTGGTCACTCCTGCCAGATATCAATTTTTTTTGTAAATACTGTGATGCATGCATACATGCATGCCTGGACATTCTCCAGGTATGAGTCATGCAAAAGGTAGAGGACAATTAAGATCTCTTTCTCAGATTAGCCAGGAGTGCAGTCTCATGTCTTCACAAGTGCTGCCATCATTCAAAGAGCCACAACCACAATAAGGAAGGTCTGGTAAAGGATGTATTAAGTAGGGTTAGAACCACCCCCTGTTGGTCATGACATCATATTGACCAAATGCTTTATGCTAGCAAGCTCAGTAGAGCAAGTATTGATCCTATTAGCAAGTTTGGTGTAATCAAAACTGCTTTGTCACATACTGATTTTTCTTAAAGGAAAACACTTACCTGTCCTTTCCATGTCATAAATTATTTTAAATATATGGATAGTGAATGTCATTATTAATGCTTATTGATGAAAGTATTTTTGTACCCTAACAGTAATACATGTCATGCACTGCAGTAGATTTGTTTTCTTAACTGGGGGATAGATAATTGTCAACAGCAACGTGCATAGTTGTTTTTATGACTTTAAAATGTGCCTCAGTTTTTAGGGTATGACAGACAATGTTGTATGGGCAGGGATTAACCTTCAGATTGCTTTCAACTTGACTTTCAGATGACTCCATTCTGAATTTTACAACTATATGCTTATTTTCGCTAGTTTTGATCAATTGTCACACCTTTGTAGCAATTTGGCATTGCTGTGGAGTACTGTGGAGCTCATAAACATCTACAGCACATCCATGCCTTTTTTAAATATGTGAGTGTACTGTAGAACGTGTGTTCGTAATGATCATAATGTTGAAATATGACAATATACCTCAGATGCTTTTGCATAACACTACAATTCATAGACATGCATATAGATTAGTCTAATTTGCATCACACATATGTAAATTGGCCTGAACTTATCCCATTAGGTTGAACACTGTCATACGAATTCATAAAAAGCTGAGGTAGGTGGCAAATTTCTTAGAATTCTGCAGAAATCTCAAAGTATGCAAAACATTATAAAATATTTATTATTTTGTAATAGACACTTTAACAATTACTTTAATATTGATTTAAAGGTCATCTACAATATATTTTGATGTGTGCTTTGAATTTACTCACACCTTTGCATAGCTGGTAATTTTGAGGTTGCATCTCATGATGTGTGCAGTAGATTAATAATTTTAGGAAATTATTTATTTTATTTTTATTTATTTTATTTTACATTTGTTAACCGGGAGAGTCCGACTGGATACATGTCCATTTTCAGCGGAGGCCCGGGGAGAAAAGCTCCAAGTACATAACAGACATATGAACAAAAAAGGAAGATAGTTGAGTTCTAAATACAATATAAAGATACATCACATCCTGGGAAAAAAAAAACAACAGCAGCATATAAAAAAAAACATAGATCAGTTACAAAGGCGAGGCGCCTTGTTAAAAAGCGGTTAAGGATAGTGAGGTAAGAGAAGGGTAAATGATAGTGGTTAATCAGGTTTGGAACAGGGACATTGCCAGAGAGTATTGAGATGGGGTTTAAGCTTTTTTTTGAATTGTAGGAGTGAGGGTTCTGAGGTGAGCATGGTCGGTAGGGAGTTCCACATTTTACCTACAAAGTTTGAGAATAGAGAATCCCCAGCAGAATTATTGGCTTTGGTAGTTTGAGCTAAGATCTTATTGGAGGAGCGTAAAGATTGCAGGTTAATATAGGGGTGAATGATGTTTTTCAAAGCTGGTGTTTTCTCTGGGTGGTACAGTATCTGGTGAGCCGTTTTGAGTTGGTTGAAATGGAGTTGGCTGGAAAACTCTAACCACCCTAGTTGCTTCAAGTTAGTGCAGTGGTGCGTTCTAAAGGTGGAATTTGTGGCAAATCTAGCTATGTGATTGTAACAAGAAGCAAGTTTGTTAAGGGTTGTCTTGTTTAGGTTTATAAAGAGGGGGGAGGCATAGAAAAGAGTTGATAGTAGGTGTGTGCTGGCAATTGTAATTTTAGCGTGAGGAGTGAGAAAGTGTTTTACTTTATAGAGAGAGCCAAGCTTTTTATTGACGGTTTTGATGGTAAGATTGAAATGGGTGTCAAATTTAAGGGAGTTATCAATGGTAACACCTAATAGCTTTCTGTTAGCTTCTGGTGATATAGTGATTCCATTGGAGGATGTAATAGAGAAGGTGGGGGGAAGAGTCTTGTTAGTGGGTGAGAAAGTAAGTAGTTTTGTTTTGTTGGGGTTGAGAACTAGTTGTCGACTTGAGAACCATTTTTCTATTAGGTTGAAGGTGTCTTGGGTTGAAGCAGTGAGGTCTGCCAGGTTGCAGGCAGTGCTGATGATAGTCGAATCATCTGCATATTGAATGCATGTGGCATGGGGGGTGATTGTGGGCAGGTCATTAACAAAGATGGTGAAGAGAAGAGGGCCAAGAATAGATCCTTGGGGAACTCCAAGTGTAACAGGTAGGCATGTAGATAATTTGTCCTGCCATAGAACAGCCTGTTGCCTATTGGACAGGTAGGATTGGAACCATTTCAGCGTGGAATTGCTGAGTGATAGTGTTTTTAATGTATGGAGGAGTTGAATGTGGTTCACCATATCAAAGGCCTTGGAGAGGTCTAAGAAAAGAGCAGATTATAGTTTATTATTGTTTCTGAAGTTATTGATGGTATTAGAAAAGGATAGTAGGGCTGATGTGGTACTGTGATTTGGCCTGAAGCCATGTTGGGAGTTAGCTAGAATTTTATTTTTGGTGAGGTGTTCCATCAGTTGTTTGTGGACACACTTTTCCATAATTTTGGCCAGGGGTGAGAGTATAGCTATAGGTCTGTAGTTGGTTAGCTCTAGTGAGCTACCACCTTTATGGAGAGGAATAATGTGGGACATTTTCCATATGGAGGGGATGAATGCTTCTGACAAGGTACGGTTTATGATTATGGTGACAGGATAGGAAATGGCCTCAGCTGCTTTTTGCAGAAACTCAGCTGGGAGAAGGTCAGCTGCTAGCTTAGTGGGTTTTAGTTTTTTAAGAAGAGATGTTATAAAGGATATGGGTACTGGATCGAAGGTAAATAGATGATCTGATGTAGTTGTAGTATTCTGCTGGCATGGGTAGTGGAGTGGGCTGGTTGTTTGTTTGAATTGTGTGGCCAGGGATTGTATAGTTTCTGTGAAGAAACTATTGAATGTGTTAGCAATGTTTACAGGGCACTGTTGTTTGCAAGTTGTTGGAGTGGGGGTGGTTGCCTGGCCTCGGTGCAGGAGCTTGTTTAAGCCTGCCCAGAATTTTTGTGGATTATTAAGGTGTTTGTGTTGGAGGTGGAGGAAGAAGGTTTTTTATCATTTAAGATCATTCTTTTAGTTTCATTTCTAAGTTGCTGGAAGGTTTGGTGGGAGTGTGGGTCTTTAGAGGTATGCCATGTGACCCACATCTTGTTTCTAGATAGGATTTTGGATTTTGTTTCCTTAGAGAGCCATGGTGCGGTTTTGGTTTTAGTTCTAATGGACCGTATTGGAGCATGGGAATCTAGAATCTTGAGGAAGGTGGTGTTGAAGTAGATAACTGCCTCTTCAAGAGGAAGAGACTTGAGTATTGTCCAGTTGTGGGCTTTAAGTTCAGTTTGAAAAATGGAGGCGTTGAATTTATTATTGTTCCTGATTTTTTTTATGGTTGTAAGAAGGGGGTGATTTTCTTGAATTTGATAACATAGGTGAGTAAGTGATCACTCATGTCCTCTGGGTGAGTACCTGCTGAGTACTGGTCAGGATCTTTATTAGTAAGGATCCAGTCCAGGATGCTGTCTTTGTTTTGGGGTTTACCTAGTCTGGTAGGAGTGGATATGAGCTGAGAAAAGCCATGTAGATTTATGCTGCTAGATGGGGAGCTAGATGAGAAGGAATTCCAATCGATGTTGAAGTCACCTAACACTATGGATTCCTGGGGGTGAGTCTGAGTTAACCAGTGGAGAAAGTCCTCTAAGGTTTTGTTATTATTGTTGCCTGGGGGGATGTAAATACATGCTATATTTATGCTTTTATGTTTGTTTGGTTGAAGTTTTACAAGTAGAATTTCGGCATTGTTTGTTAGGAGGGGTTGTGGAGAGGCAAGGGAGATTTGTAATGTATTTTTGTAGAGTATGGCTACACCGCCACCTTTACGAGTTATTCGGTCTGCTCTTAGTATATCATACCCTGGTGGGATTATCTGTGTGTCTTTCGTACTTAGTTTAAGCCAGGTTTCTGTGAGACATAGTAGGTCTGGGGAACAAGTAGCTAAAAGGGCATGTAGGTTGTGAATCTTATTGTTTACACTTCTGATGTTTAGATGACAGGTCAGAAGAGAGTTAAAGGGTCTAGAGTTTAGATTGAGAAGTGGAGGGGAGGATAGGGTGGAATTACAATTGAGTGGAGGGGAAGGGCCAGGGTTGAGGTGGATATCACCATCTGTGGCTAGTCTGTGATTCAGAGTGGTAATGAATTTGAGGGCTTTGAGTAGAAGTTTGTAGTAATGTTTATCATTTGGCCTAATATTGGTAGGTTTGATAATTACATAGCGTTCGAGTTCTAACAAGGTGGGCAAGTAGGGAGTTGAGTCATGGCCTCTGTTGTTAATTATGGGTGAGGGGTTGGTTTGGTAGCCTGGGTGGTGGAAGCCTATGTAAGACCAGGTTTCATATAGGGTAGCTAGGTAAGGGACAATTAGGAGGGGAAAAAGAGTTAGTATGATAAGCTTCCTGGGTGGTGTCATATTCCGTTTGATCTTAGAGGGCGGTAGTGAGGTACAGGAAGTTAGTAGACAGTAGGGGGAGTGGTTTGAGGTTATAAAAGTAAGAGTACTGGGGGCGGGTGGGAATAGGGGGCAGGGCGGGGAGCGGAGCGAGCATGAGCGAGTGCTTTCATGAGCGGGTTTACACTAAGCCACTAGAGCCCAGGTTTCAAGATGTAACTCCTGAATAATTAAGTTGCAGGTGAGTAATCTCATCTAAACAAACACCAGGTTCAATGCCTATGCTTTGGGAGCTTGTTTTTACAATTGTATAGCAGTTTGCCTTAGTTTTAGAGTGTGTTCTGTAGTTTAAGTGGAGTATATGCAAACAAGCTTGGATTTTTTGTTTGGGTAAGCCTAGGGAGATTTGCGCTAGTGCTGCGGACCCTTAAATAATACTTTACTTTAAAGTCTATACTAAAATGACCAGATAATGACCTGTTTTGTTTTTACAGGTTGTGGGCAAAAGTAGAGTAGTCGCTCGAAAAGGGCGAAGTTCTTTTCTGCCTTACGCTGTGCAGGGGAAGACCTGGGAGGGATAGAGAGAGCTTGATTTCAGAGGCAGTCAGAAGCAGCTGTGTAGCTTAAACAACATTAGACTACCCGAGGAAACCCCTAAACTATGTTAGTAAAATCTTCACATATCTTTTTCATATAGCATAAATCATTATAACACATTAGCATTTTACTGCAACAGTGCCTTATGACTGAGAGTCAAAGAATGTTGAATGTTGAATATCCTGCTTCTCAAAAAATATACAGAAGGCTCTCAATTTTCACTCTAATGAACAGCTCTGCAAATAGCTTGTCATACATTATCATTAAATAAGTGTAGTGGTTGTGCATGCATGAGAAAAATGCTTATTGTACTTGAGGACAAGAATAGACATGAGTGATAAATGTGATGCTCTGCTCCTGACAATGAGGGAAAATGCATGACAATGGCAGATAGTAGTGCAGGTTGTTTTTTTGTGTAAATGAATAAACTGTAGTTGTGTAGTTTAGATACATTGCTGTTTGCATATTTATTGAGATAATCCCTTAGGTGAGCCATTTTCACAGGTTCACAGGTATTTAATAGGCCAACAACCACAAGGGCCTTTTTAAACCTAACCATGTATCCAAAGTCACTGATACTTTCTGATACCATTGATAAGTACAAACATGGGCCTGGGAGATTAACCATTTACAGGTTACCTGTTTCCATTAGAGACATAGGTGCCAAACCAGTGATACATTTCCAGTTTCCCATCCTATTGTCCAAGTCACACTTGAATTGGGTTAGGGAGAAACTCTGCTTCACATGGATGGGGAGCCTGTTCCATAGAAAGGGTAGTCTCTTGGATGCAAACCTATCTCTCCAGCAGGTCCGATTTATATCACAGGCAAGGTTTAAGTCTTTAGAATGGATAATTCTGGTGCTGTTTGTTTTGTGGATATGCAGAAGTTCCATCAGAGTGGGGTCTGACAATGGCCTGTACATCAGAAAATAATGAAGAGGAACGGAGTGTGCATGATAAGTGTCTCACACACCTCCGCACTGCACCGTATGCTGTTGCATTGTTAGTAATGTGCTGTAATCATTTAACAGAATCATCATGTTCAACTGTACCCATAAATAGGGGTGAAGTCAGCAGCAGAATTGGGGTTGCTGCTGCCGCTCCTGCTGATAACATAGTTATATTTATGAGGCAGCCTGAGGGATGTGGCAGGCAGTCTCCAGGTTTAATGGCAGGTTCTTTCACCTCACAACATGTTAGTAACTGTATAGAATGTGACACTGAATCACTAAATTAAACACAAGCTGAGATTCCTCTCATGCTTGCACAGCCTGACCAACCGTGAATGTCTAAACCAGCATCATCACACAGAAGAATACTTTGATGAAGATACCAGGGATACCAAGGACATATTATCTATAGTGACACCATTAAAATGTGGTAACAGATGCAAGAATTATTTCCAACTACCCACTGAGACACATAAAGCATTGGCTTCCCAAAAAGAAGAGAGTCAGCTAGAAATGGTCAAAGTACTACATGGTGTGTGCGATGATTCGCATCCTCCATTCGTACAGTAGTTAGGAAATACCAGACTCAAGCTGGACAGGATCTTATGAGGGTCAGGGGACAGGGTTAGGGCACATGAGGGGGAATTGCATGACACTACCACTGCTTCTCAAGGCAGTAAAGTCAGTACTCATGGTAAACAACTACAACACATTTCACATAGGCCATGTAAACAGTCATCTACACCTAGGAGAATCTCACTTTCCAGGTCATGATCACGCAGTAGTGTCAGCCCAATGACTGCAGGAACACCTTCCTCCAGTAGATCGCACCATCGGACTAACTCACCCTACAGTTCTCATGGTAGACCATCCTCCAAATCAGCTGCACACAAAACAGGAAAACAAACATTACTATACAGCAATAAAGTTTAACATGAATAACTACTTAAATAAAAATATTCAACTTGCCAACAAGATGACCACTAGGTGTCTTACCATACTCGAAGATTTGGTACAGTGTGCTAGTGTGCCAAATATGGAAATCATGCACACTGCCAGGATGCTGGACAGAGACATTAGTGATGTACCCCCATGCATCACACACTATCTGGCAATCCCTTCCTGTTGTGATACTGCTCCCCCCCTGTGGACCAGGAAGGGCCCTAATTATAACATGAGTGCAATCTATTGCATCAAGTACCTCGGGGAAATGTGCCAGCCCATAAAAGGCATACATAGTCTTGGTTTGGCCCTGAGGTAACACTGGGAAATAAAAGTACTGATCCATATATGCCAAGAGTACATCCAGGAACTGCTACAGTATCCTTGAGGCAGAAGCCTGTGAGATCCCCAGTGTGTCCCCAGTCTGTCTCTGAAAGGTACCTGTAGCAAGTGTAGTGAAGGCTATACATACTTTGGTGTCCACAGGAATAGGAAGTCCATGAATTCCTCCAGTGCTGCTAAGGGAGGTTGAACTTGCCCACTTAGACCCTTATAATGTCCCTGTCCACTCTAAACCTATCAAGGGTGTCTTGATTATCAAAGTTATAATGAGTAATCCTTTACTTATATTTTCACCCACTTGGTGGGTGAGCTCCACTGGGTGCATGCAGGTTTATTCCAGCAAGACAGGCAGCTCTGACCTAAAAATAGCAAAGATCACTGCAAGACATAGCATTTTCTCCAGCTGCAACTCTGATAGATTTGGTGAAGCTTTTCTTTTTATATTGCATCTGTGACCAGCACAGAAAAACGGGAAAAAATGACTATGAATTGCAAATGGTGTAAGACTGACTTCATTAGCATACAAAGATTTACATCACTCCTCATTACATTCAAGGCACCGTGAACTGATGTAAATGGCCTCTAGGAATTGCAGCTTGGCTGCACTCATTCATACATGCCCCAGACAGCCTTAACTCATTTGCCTGACTATGAATACCAACCTAAGTGAATAACTGTAAACTATGAAGGATTGTCATTAACTCCACTAACACCACCTCCATCTAAACAGCACTTAACACAACACATGGACAGTAAAGCAGAAAATACTTTGTCTTCTATGTAAAAAAATGCAGTATTTGGGTAAGTGCATTGACCACCATCACTGCTGATGGGAAACTTTGGAAACTTCTAAATGTTGAAAGTGGTAAAAACTTTTGGAGTCCTTGTAGGTAATAATCTGTCCTTTGATACCCAATTTAGCTATTGCATCTCCAGTGCTTACAGAATTGCCTACTTGATACTGAACAAGGTTGACACTCATAAAATAAATGATGTTCCCCTATTTAAAGAGCTCTTATTAAGCCAATCACTGAATACTGTAGCCTGTTCTGTAACCATTTCACATGACAATTAGTATAAGTAGAGAGAATGCAAAGAGACTCAAACTACTTCAAAACTTGTCTTATAGGGAAGGACTGCAATAGTACACTCTCTCCTGTGTATCTTACTGCCCTATTAGAAGAGATTTGTGCCTGACATACAGAACATTAAAGACCCCTCACTATTTGAAATCTCTTCCTTAGTATACCCCCCAGTAAGCTAAACACAAGAGCGCACTCGTCATCAATAAAAATTAGGATCGATCATGCTGTGAAATAAGCCACTCCAGTGGCATAGAGAGATAAAGCCCTAACATTGGCCCAGCTTACCTGGGTTTGATTAGTGGCTCTGACTGATAGTGAAGCAGGTAAGGATGGGTATACCCATCCTTTAGGGGAGGGCACTGTTTGGTAATGTTTCATAAGTAGAGGCATGGTCCAAACAGTGTAGCTGCCCTTGAATGTGACCAGCGAGCATGGGGGAGCTTGGAGGGAAAAGTACAAAGACATATAAAATAAAGCCCCCTCACCAGATGGAAACATAGACAGACAGACAGGCAGACAAACCACCAGGACACCCTTAAGATCTACAACTGGCCCAGAAGCACTGGAGCAAATCTGAAGGGAGATTCATCATAGATGTGGGGCAGTGGGGGCCAGGACAATATAAATGAGGTCTGAGAGGACCAAAACAACATACCATTAAACAAGACAACTTTGTGTCTCATATAAACTCTTTCTCTCTGTTAAACTGAGGCCATCAATTCATAGTTTCAAGAATAAATTGCATGACCACATGGGCATGTGCAAGTTTCAACATGAGAGTCAAGGCATCAAGCCGATTGACAGCCAGTAGACTTTAAGCTTGTTCACCAAACCTATGGACATATTGTCATAGTTTTATTTATTAACATGAACTAAATCATCTTGCATATTTTTGTGTGTTTGTTTTTCTGTTTGCTTCATTTTCCAGATGCATACCTCCCATCATGAGGTGCGTGGAAAAAAAATCACTAACACAAAATTCAGTTTAATTCTGATGTCAATCTCATTAGTCTTCCACTAACACTATGTACATGCTGGACAAAGATTGCACAAGTCCTTTAAAGCAACATTATTGGGAAAGCAGTTATGCTGAAGATATTTTCTAGAAAGAAAGAGTAATACAATAGATGAGTTTCAAGATTAAGACAGTAGATACTTTACATGTCATCTGTAAAACAATTCAGTGGTTCTGTGCAATCAGTTTATGTACTTAGGAATCATGTTGATAAGAATAAAGCATTTCATGTACTTGTTCTTTATTCAACATTGGGTATGAGTAGAGGCATACCTTAGTTTTGTTTTTGATGGTTTGCCACTTCTGTTGCTAAGTGCTCTTAAAAATGGCAAGTATGTGTATTCTTTATTAAACATTGATAGAAGACCTAGCATATAGCACATTCCTGCATAGATGTCTTATCATCCATCGATTACATTAGATTCTTTGATTCTTGCCAGGTGTTACTTCCCCCATACATGGACATTATCAGCACAGGTGGTACACACATCTGTAAAGAAATATAATCCAGGCATGGCTTCCCTACATATGCCGGAGGTGCAGAAAATGGAAGATGGATGGCATAGGAAATCGTTGCCCGTGCGGTTTCTAATTGTATGCCAGCAATGATTCACTTCTTTAGGGAGATTTCTGCTGTCTTTCAGTTGGTGCAGCCATGGAGTTGGCATATATAAGTTTGTTGGTATAGGGGGCTTGCCACCCTGCAAAAAAAAACAAGAAAAGATTTGTTTTTCACTCTCTGTTTTTTTGGGCATTTTTTTCATTCCTTTGAAATGATTTTCAGGAAGTTGGTGTTTCATAACAGAGCCTTTAGAGACCACAGGAACACAGTACTAACAATGAATATCATGAGTCATGAGCTATTTTTATTCAGTAGCCATAACCTGTTTTTCTGACTTTGCCCTTTTCCTTCTGTTATGCTTGTGTTCATTATGATAACTGAAAAGCAGCCTTTTACCAACTGAGCTATTTCAGCATACATAAGATCCTATGTGTTTTACTCTGCAGACAAGCATAGCTGTATGTCTGAAGAACTATCACAGCTCCCTATGACAACAATTATAATGTATGTTACAATATAAAACATAAGACATTTGGATTCATAGCTGTGCATATTAGTAAGCCATTTATGTGTGTTTGCAAACAGTTCAGCATTATTTTCACAGCTCTGATCAATTTCTTGAACGAGTTTTACTGTTTTGACTGAATCTCATCTGCAGTGCTCCTTCCTGCCTCTTATGACCCAAATTGTCTTCTCATTGCCTTTTCTAATACTGCCATTCTTCACTGTAAACTTTTAAACCTTTGTCTAAAGTTTCTTTATTTTTTACCACCTGATACTGCCTTCTGTGCTTGGCTTACCATCTTGCAGCATGTTTTTTTCCCACCATGTACATATGTTTATGCTACAGAGATATGCATTTACTGCTGTGCACTGTGAGAAAAACAACACCTGTTTTGCATTTTTCCTGTCCCTGATTACTTTACGTCAGTCTTCATGTGTATATACTTTATCATGGTTTACTATGGTAAGGTTGAAGTGGGTTTGGTCGAACCCACTTCAGTTGAAGTACGGAGGCTGAATGGCAACAATGTCGAACCCGACATTGTCGAAGTACGAATCTCGCCCCTATCTCAACCCATGTTAAAACCTTTTGGGAGGTCAAAGTCGAGTCATATTTCGACAATGTTAGAAATCGACATTGTCGTTTTCGCAGTCATGGGTCAATGATCCCATCATTCAATGGGGTCCAGTTCGACCTTACCATAGGTAACCCTTTATCACACATCCACAGTATTGCTAAGGCAAATTATTTACTTGCAACCTTAAAATAGTGTAATATCAGTCATCCCTTATGAAGAGGCATCATTGATATAACATATATTATTACTATATATATTGCAAATGTATCAGTTCTTCTGAGGAAGAGCTAGTCTTTTTCTTCTTTTTTTTTTTCTGTGTTTTCATACCTACCAGCGGTATTGGTGGTCAAGCAACATAACTGGCAGTGTTACCTGTTCCACTTGAAAGCAAATAATGTTCCCACCTGTTGAACATTAAATTTTTAAGTCATATTAATTATTTGTCAAGACAGAGTGCCAGTAGTTGATAATACAGTATCCATCTACCGTAATTCATCACACATTTTATTATTGCTATGTTACCACACTGTATAAAGGTTTGAATTTGCATTATCGTATTAAATAAACCAGGAATTTTGTCTGTATTGTACTACTGGTTTGTATTATACTACTGTATATAATGTACTACATAGACTAGTCTAATGGATTCTCTTTGTGATACTAATGTCTCCCGCTAAAAATTCTAATAATAATAATAATAACTACAACAACAATAAGGATAATAGTAATTTGGACTTTCTTTTCAAACTTGTTAGCTTACAGTTTACCTAGTTGTTTATACTGCTTATATCACTATGTGGTATTATTTTTCGTTATATGTTTTGCTATTTGGGCTGCGGCCCTGAAGCACTGTTTGGTTTAATAATTTTGGTAATGTTACACAGCAGGTGAAGGAGCCTGAGGGAATAAAAACTTAGAACTACAGGAAGGAGCTTAATAACAGTACATTAGCTTTTAAATCTAAGCACTGAACTGCCAGTCCAACCAGCCTCCAAATCATTTGCTGCATAACTATGGTGCAAGAATCATCACTGCTCTTATTTACCTAGAAAAGCACGCAACAAGTATCTGTTATCCCACTCTTTTCAAGAAAACCTGTCTGCTGTTATGTCCTGACTGAGTCATCTGTGTATCTTTTGTTGCAACCTCTTTTTCATATACATACCAAGGCCACAGGAGGGCAGTGCATGCATTCTATTTACTAGTAATCCTGTATCTTAACTGTTGTTAAATCTGCAAATTCATTTTATTAGCTGCATTAGCTTTTCTGGCAAGCCTGTGCGTCTCAGACTGCCTAGAGTTTCCACAAATATATTCTGATGCTGTACTTCTCTTCCAATGGTGTCCATCTTTCCTTTAATCTGTCTTCTTTCATGTTTCAGTGTTTTCTAATATATATTGATCCGGTGCAGATTTTTATTAACTCTGTCCCTATGTGTGTATGTATATAAGTATGTGTACCATATAAAAGCCTACTTACTGTAGTTCTCTACCATCCCTGGATGTTCACAGCATTTATGATTTTGCCATGTATTTTTGCCACATCCTTTATAAAATGCTTGATTTTCTGATAAATCACTGATTATTACAGTCAGTTAGCAATGTCAAGCATTTGAGATTCATGATTCAAGTAAATTTTTTTCATATTTTAAAAAAAAAAAAAACGTCCCTACTTTTGGGCATTTGTCTCTGATTGTGGAGGAAAAAAGTTCAGAACTATGCTGCTTACATATGTGCAAGGTTTCAGTACATTTTGACTGAACTGTAACAATTTATGGATTTGTTTTGGACATTATTAATGTAAACTAATATACAGCACCTATTATATAGATCTCTCTTTCTGCTGCGTACTCTAAAAAACATTACCATGGCAGTATCTCCACAAAAAATATAAGAACCTTTGTTAATGCTTTAAAGTAATACAGCATCAGGCACCCTATATAACATCTTAACCTGATATTACTTCATTCAGGAATAAGCAACTAAGTTAGATGGCGCACATAATATGGTTTTCTGTGGATAAGCCAAATTTGAGGAAGACCTCTTCAGATTTGCCTGCCATGATTGTGACAGCATCTTTTAGCCGAAGTCTTGTTTTTCTACTGTGAGTTCAATAAATATTAAAATATTTAAAATTATACAAGGATTATTTGTGCATTTTTTATGTCTTTAAGTTCATAGGTTCATAGGTTCATACTAGGCTATCTGCCCTAGGACATTTATAAGCCTAGCCCAGAGTTTTGTGGCTTTCGCCACCCCTTTAGTTTGAAGGATACTATGCCCATTATTTTGCTGTGCCTCTGTCAAGCAGTGACACTGAGGTTATCCCTGGGGTATACCTGCGATCTCCCATCCATTGGTCAAAATTTCTCTTGAGCAAGGCCAGCGAGGTGCTCTGCCTCACATGAACCGGGATTTTGTTCCACAGCATAGGGAGTCTCTGGGTGATGAATCTGTCCCTCCAGCATGTCCTATTAATAGCCGTGTCGAGGTTTAAGTCTCTTGCCCTTGTAGTTCTGATGGATTTAGATTTTTTGAGGTGAAGCATGTTCATTAATTCCGGGTTGGACATGGCCTTGTATGTCAGGCACAGGTCACCTCTGAGCAATCGGTAAGTGACTGAATAGAGCTGGAGTTCCTTCAGTCGGGCAGCATAAGACATATTTTTGAGACCCTTTATCCTTTTAGTGAGGAACTTTTGGGGCCTTTCCAATTGCTGCAGGTGTCGGGTCAGATACATTCCGAATGGGGCATTGTACTCAATCATTGGTCTGATGAGTGATGAGTACAGGGGAACGATGACCTCCCTTGATCTAGATGTGAATCCCTTCATGATCAGGTGGGCAATGTAGAAGGTCTTCCTAACTACTTTGGCAGCGTGAGTGTCAAACGAAAGGTTACTGTCAACCTGGGTCCCCAGATCCCTGATAACCTCTTCTGTGCTTAGTGGATTGCCACCTATATGGTAACTGGGGGTAACCTTGTTTTTCCCGAAGGGAATGACTATGCATTTTTTGGCGTTTAACTTTAGGCCATGGCTCTGGCACCAGTTATCCGTTTCTATGAGACCCTTCTGAAGGATGTCTGTGTCAGATGGGTTTTCAACTATGGTGCCCAGTTTGCAGTCATCTGCGAACTTTGTCAGCCATAATCCTCCTGTGTTTGCCTGTACTTCTGAAAAGTAGATGCCGAACAAGAGTGGGCCCATGACTGAGCCCTGTGACACACCACTTGTGACAGGCTTGGAGTCTGACATGGCGCCAGCAACTCTGACCCTGTGGGTTCTGTCACTTAGCCAGTTTGCAACCCATCTTGTGACGTATGGGTTTACGTTTAAGCTGGTGAGTTTTTCAATGATACCCAAGTGGGGTATTGTGTCGAAAGCCTTTGCCAGGTCAAGGTAGGCTGTGTGGACTGCCTTGCCCTCGTCAATGGCCTTGGTGACTGTTTCGAAAAAGTCAACCAAGTTTAAAAGGCATGATCTGCCCTTGACAAAGCCAAACTGAGTTGGATCCAACGTCTGCAAGTCCCCTATGTCTTTATTTATGAGTTCCATTTTGATCCTCTCCATAGCTTTGCAGACCAGGCTTGTCAAGCTGATGGGACGGTAGTTTCCGGGGTCGGTGGAGGCACCTCCTTTGTGAAGTGGGACCACTGTTGCTGTACGCCACTCCTTGGGTACGTATCCTGAGGTGAGACTAAGATTAAACAGTTGCCCAAACTGCGGGTTTAATTCCTCATTGAGTTCGTGGAGCACACAACCAGGGACACCATCTGGTCCCATGGATGCTGTGTTTTTCGCCTTGGAGAGAGCAGTTCTCACCTGAGCATTTGAGATGTTTGGGGGACTACAGTCCTCTGGTATAGATATCTCTCCTTTTGGGGGGGGGGAGAAATTTGCACTGAACCTGTCAGCCAGTATGTTGGCAATGTCTGTAGGTTCTGTGATTTTTACATCATTTTGCACTAATTCTGAGCATATCTGGGAGTTTCCTCCCAGGTTTCTAACATAGCTAAAAAAAGGCCTTATGATTGTCTTTTGAGTCCTTAGTGATTTTTCTCTCAAAATTTGCCTTGGATGTTTTTATGAGAGATCTCAGTTTTTTACTTATAATGATCAAGGGTGTCTTCCCTTTTACGGATTTTGCTCTATCTTGTAGTAGCTTTTTCCTTTTGTTGTAAAGCTTGTTTATGGCTGGGGTCCACCAGACTGGACGCTTGCCTTTGGTACAAAGAGTCTTTGTTTTGTTTGGGATTGCCTGATCCATGCAGTCCTGGAGGTGCTGGTAGAAGGCATTAGTAAGTGATTCAGCGGTTTGAGTAATGGTTTCTGCTGGCTCGGGGGCTTTGAAAGAGACCACACCAGTCTTTAGGAGTGTGAAGTCGGCTTTTGAGAAGTTCTTCACTGTGGTCTTTTTTATCTGGGGTGGGGGCGGGATGTGGACTTCCAGTGAGATTAGTTTATGATCTGATCTCACCAATGATGGGTATACCTCTGGTGTTGAACATTGTGACCCCATGTTTGTGATGATGAGATCCAGTATGCATGTATGCATGCATTTATTTTGGAAGCAAGGCTTAGGCAGCACATATGAAGATTGGGGAAAGATGGACGAAGGCTGCCAGCCTAGTCAAATAGAATTTAATACATAATTCTATCATTTGTAAAAATAAATGTAAAATACAGACTTGTGTTCTTAAATGAAAGAAAACACTGTAAAATCTGAACTTCAAGATCGTTGCAACATTGCCATCTGCTGTAAGGAAAACTAAGCCAAGCATTTCAAATGTTCTTTGAAATAAAATTATCTAAATAGTGGTGCCAAAGCAGCTGGCTGAACACATTATTTCTATTGTTTTAACTTAAGGAATATTTGCTAGAGTGTACATGTGAAATGTCTTTTATTGTTGCAGTTTCCTGAGCAGGTGTTAGCTTGCTAAATAATGCAGCTTGTTGGCCTGGGAACTCCAAACTAAGTGTCAAAATGATGTAATGTGTATACTGGGAAAACCTAAGTGTCAAAATTATGTAATCTGGGAGGGCCTAGCAGAGCTGTTTGTTAGTGAGTTTAAAAACTATTGTTCAGAGAGAGACTGTGAGCATTTTGATATCTAACTTATCAGCATTCTGCCTGTTGTCTTATGTAAGTAGTGTCTTAGAAATATGTTTTCTTGCAGTAATAGCTAGGAACTTAGAAGAAAGTTAGACAAGTGTTTTTATGTTATATCAGAACTTTCCTAATGTATTGTTTTAAGTTTCTGTGTGATCTCTGAACTCTTAGATATCACTGTAGTGTAGTAGTATTGTCTTGTGCTTTTAATTATTTATTATTAAATATTTTTAAAAACCTTTACCTGTGGCTGGTTTGTTTAGAGATAAGTAAGCTCTAGAGTACATTGCATATTTATAGAGTTTATTGTAATAAGCCACTCTAATAAGCCTTAGACTGAATAGTCACGTTACCAATTGGATAATAATATTGTACAGTAATAATTGGACACCCTGTTAAGGGCCTTTGGTTAGCTGATAAGTATTAGCTGGTGGTGGCAGAAATTACTACCGTAAAGTCTGGGTAAAGGGGCACAGCTGGAGAATCTGTGTCAGCCTTTCCCAGGAGTGTGTGTGAAGTTGTATAAATACTTCTCTCAAAGTGTGTGTGGTGTGTCAGTTTCCTGGGCAGGGACACAAAGCACTGGTGGGACAGACAGGGTACTGCAGGTTAGCTTGCCAGCTAGGCTGAGATCTGGACCCTATAGCTGTGCCAGTGGGGAGTTTTATTGGGGACCTGGAGAACAGGGGAGCAGCCAACCCCAGACTGAAGGTGATCTCTGTGTGACCTTAAGGGAAATTGTACTTTACTGTGTGTGTTTGTTATCTATTCTTCTTATATGAGGCACCCTCCCTGATGTTAGTGGTGAGGATTGAGGCTCCTTGATTGCTCGGACAGGGCACAGTCATCACAGCACCAATAACAGATTTTGGTAACCTTATGAGGTGCTCAGTCCCACATTTTCTTACTTACTATCTATACAGAAGACCACCGTGACACACTCTGCCCATTGTAGCAGTGGCTACTTTTGTACTGACGTCCACTGCTTTAATGAATTCCTACTTTGCTGCTTGGAGCAGCATAGTGACTGGCACAGCACAAGAGGTCCTTCATGAATGTCCATGCTTATAATTTTGTCTCTGCATTAGGACAACTCTTCAAGGTGTTACAATTTGATTGTGGTTGCATTTTTTTTAAGTTTCAGTAATCATAGGTTATGCTTTTATAAGTTCTGCTTTTCATGATCCTTTTATGAAAACTCAGTAAGAATTCATAGATATAAAATGCATTTTATATATATATATATATATATATATATATATATATATAGAGAGAGAGAGAGAGAGAGTTAGGTAAACATTAGACTGATTGTCAGTTGCTCTTATGTAGGATAAGGGAAATAGATGTACTGTGGTATTAAATTCCTAGTAAAGGAACAAGGTAAGCATAACTGCATCTGCTACATGACATATTTCTTTATTCTGTTCCATATTTATTTCATAGTTTTTTCCTGGTGCTTATGTGCATGCCTTTATTTTTATTTATCACTGGGTTAGTCATACTATACTATTAGCTTCTTTTCAGGGGACACCTGGAATGGTATTTATACTACTATGAAAAATTTGGCCAGGGCATTTTGATGCATACGTGTGTTATGTATGTGTAGATATCTGCATGCATTTTTGTTCATGTATCTGTGGCTATGTTTTTATGTACGGTAATATATACAAGATATGTTTGCGTGTGTGCACACATGCATATGCACATGTCTGAAAGTAGCTGAACCAAGGCTGATACCCACATTTTCAATTTCCTTGTAAAGTTAGCAAATATGTGCAAAAAGTGAGGCTTGGAAAACCTTGGCCAAGAGTATCACCAGTGTAACTGGCATCCCTTGAACTGAACAATGTCAACACCATTACAGCGACTTGAAAAGGTACAAGCAGGACCTCCTTCAAAGATGAATGGAAAATTTTAGCACTGATGTCCAGTCTGAGTTGAGGTAATGTAGTGGTCTATTACCATCCAATGAAATACTTATGACTTGCCAACTCAAAAAGTTGTTCATTATTTGTTTTTCTGTTTTGTTTGGCTTCTGCAGAGGAAGAAGGAAATAGGGAGGTGCATCAGGAGAGACTGCAATGCCTCAGAGATGCATTGCGTGCACATGGCTTATGTAAGACTGATAGCAATTTCATATTAGCTCTGATTTCAAAATCATTTTATAAGTTCTGTGGGCATTAGTCCATAATTGTTTGACACAGTCTTAAATGAGTAAGCATACTTTATACATACCAAATGTGTGCACCTGTTTGAATATCTCTCCAAACATTGCATTAGCCAATGTTTCAATCAGTGTAGTTATGAGTGGGTTCAAATCCAAGCAGCAGCGATTAGTCTGTATTAACTAAAAAGCTTATTATTCGGCAATCAGTAAGTTAGAATAACATTGCAATCATTTCAGACAGACATTTTATGAGTTGTAACGCATAATGTATATATGCAATAACCACTCAGTTTGCATAATGTGTATAACATTGATGAGATTAATCTATAGTTTAACACATGTGTATGGTTTCACATTCATATGTGCATAAGACAAATCTTTAAATATCTATGTGACAATATTCATGGAATGTGATGTATTACAATTACATGACATTTATGTTTTTTTTCAGTGTTTTCCCTCCCACGCTATCCCACTATTATTGTTTATATAATGACATTTGGACTGTAAGTCCTGCTGCAACAAGAACAGCCAGCAGCACAGGGAACTAGACTGGCCACTGGGGTTTGACCACCATCTCTTCACAGGTGGTTATGGCAGTTCCACCAGATACAGCACAGGCACCAAGTGGTTCTGGGTCATGGCCTGGCTGTGTTGGTTCCCATCTCCTGCACTGTCTGCACTAGTTGACTCAGGCAGCTATGCTCTGGGGGCTCATGCTCAGGTACCCACCAGAAGTTGTGCCAGTAGACATAGCGATAACATTACCCATCAAGAGTTGACAGGGCTGGTGTTAGACATGAAGGCGAGGGGTCTTGAAGCCTGAATCAGCAGAATAGAAATAATCCTGCATCTAATAGCCAATTTGGTGCTCCATCTAGTACTGTCCAATGTATCTGCAACAGGAGATGGTGATGATAATTCAGATGGTGAGCACAAGAATCTCACTTTCATGCTAAATGAGGATTGTCCTCTGCCTCCCCACACCTTTCCCCAGTTATGGTGTCTCCCAACCTTTTTATGTCCATCACTATCTATGTCTGTTTTGTATGTCCTGTATGTCTCACCTGCTACCTAACTTAGCCTACCCTACTCATGCCTTCTTATTCCTAAATACCTTCCTAAACAGCCCTCTCTCTCAAAGAATAAAAAGGCACCTTATCCCACAAAAAAAATACCCTATACAAAGATCCCCACTTTTATTATGTACATGTAGGATGTCCTTCATTTGGTCCCATTGGTCACAGAACTTTAATAAGGTGCTGTCAGACACCTTTGATGTAGTGACTCCGCATTCTTCATATTATTTGCAGAAATACACTGTTATGTTGTGAAGGAGTGGATAGCTATGGTGCTGTCCCATAACCATCCTGCACATTCTTTTATTTTTCCCCTAGTGTACTACCCTCTACTAACTCCTCGTTTTTTACAACTGTCCTATCAACCCCTTTTCACACCATTAATGTGGTCAAAAATAGATCCAAACACAACATGCATGGCCAGGAATATCTGATAAAACATAGCCTATATTTCCAGCCCATTTTTTTGCAACACTTGGCATTGCACAGAAATGCCAAGTGTTGGCTAATTATGCTTCACGTCCTGTGGCGAAAACTGAAAATTTTCCCTTTGGCTGCATTAGTGCTTGTCTTGCTACTGTACTTAACCCCACTGCAAAACAGAAAGTAATACTGATAGCACTGTGACGAGACAATTATACTTATATGTTTAACAGTCTGTATGGTTTAATGTACACCACATAGAGGGCTTCAGTTCTCATTACTGTTATGAAGTCTAATGCACACACAGTCTTGTGCATTATACTCTTCCTATTGTGCCTACAGATGTGTGAGTTTTACTACCTGAAACATTACTTCTTTAGTGGTGTGTTCAGATAATGTTCAGGTGTAAAGAATGCTGATGTAGATTGGATGGTGTTTTAATCCAGCATATGCCAAACATTAGCTAAAGTTTTCTTTCTCATAACATTTTCCCTTGTGAAGTACTGGGTAGATATAGGTTCATAGGTTCATAGTAGGCTATCTGCCCTAGGGCATTTAAAAGCCTAGCCAGAGTGTGCTTGGCTTTCGCCACCCATTTTAAATTAATTTTGCTATGCCCTTTTTCGAGGTTAGTATACTGTGCCTCTGTCTAACAGTGACACAGAAGTGATACCCGGGGTAAACCTATGATCTCCCATCCACTCATCAAGATTCCTCTTGAAGAGAGTCAATGAGGGACTCTGCCTAACCTGGACTGGGATTTTATTCCAGAGTGAAGTGAGCCTCTGGGTTATGAATCTGTCCCTCCAGCATGTCCTATTTATTTCAGTGCTGAGGTTCAAGTCTCTCGAGCACGTAGCTCAATGGAATTTGGATTTTCTGAGGTGCAGCATGTCCATTAATTCCGGGTTGGACATGGCTTTATACGTCAGGCACAGATCGCCTCTGAGCAGACGGTATGCCACTGAGTAGAGCTGGAGTTTCTTTAACCTGGCAGCATATGGCATCTGTTTGAGCCCTTTGATCCTCTTGGTGAGGTACTTTTGGGGTCTTTCCAGTTGCTGCAGGTGTCTGGTAAGGTACATCCCAACAGGGGCATTGTACTCAATTATGGGCCTGATGAGGGATGAGTAAAGAGACACGATGACCTCCCCTGATCTAGATGTGAATCCCTTCATGATTAGGTGGGCTATATAAAATGTTTTTCTAACCACTTTGGCCACGTGGTTGTCAAATGAGACATAGCTATCAACTTGGGTCCCCAGGTCCCTAATTACTTTTTCTGTACTTAATGGATTACCACCTATGTGGTAATTTGTGGGCACTTTGTTTTTGCCAAAGGGGATGACTATACACTTTTTGGCATTTAGCTTGAGGCCATGGCTCTGGCACCAGTTGTCTGTTTCTATGAGGCCCTTTTGGAGGATGCTTGTGTCGGCTGGAGAGTCAATTATGGCACCCAGTTTGCAGTCATCTGCAAACTTGGTCAGCCACAGTCCTTCCGTGTTGGCCTGTACCTCTGAGAAATATATACCGAACAAGAGCGGTCCCAGGACTGAGCCTTGTGGGACGCCACTTGTAACTGGTTTGGAGTCTGACATGGCTCCAGCAATTCTAACCATGTGGGTTCTGTCCTTGAGCCAGTTTGCAGCCCATCTAGTGACATAGGGGTTTATATTTAAGCTGGTGAGCTTATCTATAATGCCCGAGTGGGTTATTGTATCAAAGGCTTTTGCGAGGTCCGGGTAGGCTGTGTGGACCACCTTCCCCTCGTCAATGGCCTTGGTGACTGTTTCAAAGAAATCAACCAGGTTTAAGAGGCAGGATCTGCCCTTAACAAAGCCGAACTGGGTAGGATCCAGTGTCTGTAGATCCCCAATATCTTTATTTATGAGGTCCATGATGATCCTTTCCATAGCTTTGCAGACCAAGCTAGTCAGGCTTATGGGGCGATAGTTTCCAGGATCTGTTGAGGCACCACCTTTGTGGAGAGGGACCACTGTTGCTGTACGCCACTCTTTGGGTACATATCTTGTAGTAAGGCTGAGATTGAACAGTAGTTTTATGTTTGGGTTTAGCTCTTCTTGGAGTTTTATGTACTCAAATATGCTAGTACAACATCAGTATCCTGCTTATTACTTCATTTAGTCTGCCAGTATCCCATTCCTGCTCACACTTTGCCATCTCTGAGAGAAATATGTGTCAGTGGCACAAAAGGTAGTACACTTGTTGTAGTGCTGAAGGCTGTGGGTTCTTTTCCCACACCAAGTAAATCAATGACTGACACTGCAATGCAGCATAAAAGGTGTCATTATTTGAATGAGATGTTAAAATGAGGCCTAATCTGCTTGCGTTGGTGGTTGCCACATTGATGTAAAACATTCCATAGCACCTATCAAAAAGAGTAAGCATCATTTATTCCCCCAAGGCCCTGTGTTGAGCCCACTCTTCTTTGGCATCACCTTCATGGATGTCAAAGCCAATGTCAAAGGCCTCTGCCTAACCAAATTCACAGATGATTGCAAACTGGGTGCAGTCATTGAATCATCCTAAGATGAAAACACCCTTCAGCAAGGTTTAATACAGACAAATGCCCTGCCCAATCCATGGCTTAAAACTCAATACCGAGAAATGTATTATAGTACCTTTTGGGAGGCCTGACATCCCGTCTAACTACATCATCAATAAAATACTCTTAAAAGCTGATTCACTAGTCAGGGATTTGGGAACTCTTGTAGAAAGTAAACTAGCCTTTGGCCAACATTTGTCCAAGGTAGCAAGAAAATCCTTCTGTGTTGCTCAACTTATAAGCAAGGGCATGGCATCTAGGACCAGAGAGGCCATCATACCATTGTACTTGGCCTTCATCAGGTCCATCATAGAGTTTAATGCCCCCTTCAGCATGTACCTGACTAGACACATGCAGCAACTGGAATGTCCACAAAGGTTCCTTGTCCTATTCTGATCACCCCAAAGCTCTGTCTCTTTTCTTGGTATCATACAGACTTCTGAGAGATCTTTGACTGGCATACAAGACATTTTTGGACCCTGCTTTGATGAATCTTTTCCAGATCTGCAAAACAAACAATATCAGAAGTATTAGATCAAAAGACCTAATTTTGCTTGTGACATAAATAGGACATGTTGGAGAGACAGATATGTTTCTCAGAAAATTCCCATTCTCTGGATCAGTCCCCCCTATCCATGTGAAGCAGACCTGGACCAATGCATGGGTAATCGGAAATTAATTCTTGGTCTACGTCCTATGTTGCTTTTGGACAGAGGCAGTCAGTAAATGACCCCTGTGGAAATCAAATTTATGGGTCACATATGGATTGCACAACTAGGTTTTAAGGGCTCGAGTGGGAGTTGGCATGGTATACACCTATAAAACTATGAACCTGTAAGAAATCTGGACAAAGTCAAAAGTAATGGGAAGACAAATGTTCAAAAATAAGGAAAGATTATAGTTATTGCTGGAATAAACTTAGGCACTTGGTAGAATAATAGGTTTATCATTAGCTTGCACTTTCTGAAGGATATGATGTCTGACACATAGATGTATGTTATTATGTGGGGACTTTAGTCGTCAAGGATTGCCAAGGAAACCACAAATTTTATGAGGGCCACAATAAAATTGTGACTTAAACATTGGGACATTCTGCAAATCTGTGGACAGTGAAGAGGTATGCCCTTGCATTACCCATATTATATACACTTTAATGTAATGATCAAGACACGTGTTTAAATGATGACACAGAAAGCTTTAACACAACATACACAAGTTCTGAATTTTATTTTATTTTTTATTTAGCATTTGTTTACTGGAAAAGTCCATCTGGGAGGAATAGCATACTCCTTTTCTGTGGGGGTTTGGAGAAAAGCTCCATCAGATTAAAATTGTTCAGAATTATTTAAACAAAGTGCATATAACCGAGCAGATGAAACATTCCAAAATAGTAACAGTAAGGAAAATATGGTTGTATTAACCTATGTGATACTGAGATTTATAAGACAAAAACACATAGAATCAAGGAAAATGTAAATTAACACAGAGTACTTAAATATGAAAGAATGTAAAATAATTATTTTAAAAAGAAAGGATTTGAAAATATTTATGCTTATAAGTAAACTTGGTTATGAAAATGAAAAAAAAATTATTAAGAAGTGAAATAATGGGAAGAAAATAAGAGACTGGGCAAAAAGAAGTACTTGATAGGAGTATGACATTGATAAAAATTAATCAGATGGCAGGATAAGATTAGTAAGGAGTATAGCAGGAGAAGGTCCAGGTATGGAAGGGACAGGAGAAATTTAAAATTTGTTAGGTAAGAGGTAGTCCTTATATGGCAGGGAATAGAGTTCCATACTTGGGTAAACATGGTTAGAGTAAAGAAGGATTTTTAATTTGGCAATGAAAAGGAGAGATTAGAAGCTGATTCTTAACTGTCTAGATGGTGGGTAGGCTAATAAGTGCTTTTTTGGAGAGTAGGGCAATTTTCAGGATGGAGTAGTAGGGTATGTGTTGTGATTACTTGGGATATGTCAACAGATTAGGTGGTTCTAGGCATTTTGGTGTTTTTAACGACAGTGGTGGGGAAGGATGGAAAGGTAGCTGCAAATTTTTTGATTTTATTAAAAAAAGACCATAGTTTGGACAGTAGATTGGCTATAAGGTTGGTGAATATGGAGGAAGCATACAAAAGAGGTGGCAGTAGGTACGCAATTGCACTTTTTTTTCTTCAGTTGTTAGGTGGTTTTTATTACACAGACTATCTAGTTTTGATGTTTTTTTATTAAGTAGGGTATGTGTTGGTCATACTTCAGGTTGTCTTCCATTATGACACTTAGGGGTTTAGTTTGTGATACTAGTTCAGGGGAGGTATTATTAATATTAGAGGTGATGTGGGGAGATTGTTTAAGTTCATATTTTTAGGGGTGAAGAGCATGTGTTTTGTTTTTTGGGATTCAGGAGGAATTTAGAGGGACATAACCATGTTTCTATGGAACAGAAAAAACTCTGTGCAACTTTTTATAGAGGGGAGTGTGTGGGGGCTGAACAGGTGAAGGTGGAATCATCTGCTTATTGAATGGTTGTAGCATCACTTGAGGTTGCTTTCTAGGGCACTGGTATAGAAGTTGAATAGGACTGGACCCAGAAAATAACTTCAAGGAACCCTGATAGCTACTGGATGGATAGATTAGAATGTTTGCTGCTTTTGACTGCTTGATGTCTGTCTGTCTGACAAGTTATTGAAGAACAAGGAAATATGATTAAGAGAGGTGTAAGGTGAAGAGTTCAGTTAGTAATTTTTGGTGATGGACAATGTCAAAGGTTTTTTATAACTCTAAAAAAGATAGAGGAGACAAAGTAACCTTTATTCCCTTCTTTTTAACATAATTAGGAAAAACTCAATAGAGCAGATGAGGTACTGTGCTTAGGACTGAATGCATGCTAAGTAACTATAATATAGTTAGAGGACAGGAAATTAAAATTCTGGATATGTATACATTTTTCAAGAATTTTGGCTAAAGGATAAAGTATAGCTGTAAGGGTAGCAATTAAAGAATTCTTTAGAGGTGCCACCTTTGTGTGGAGGTATAATGCAAGATGTTTTCCATATTATAGGGGTTTGGCTTTCATTTATTTCACTAAATATTTCTTTTATTATTTCAAATAAGAAGTCTTAAACATTACATGAAATAAAGATAAATAACATATTTACAATTCGAAAACATTACTAACTTCAAACCATTATATGACTATTTACATTGGTGTCTATGCAAATAACATTGAAATTCTATATTATATAAAGTTAGAAACATAAGATGATATATCTTCTTCGATCTTTTCGAGTATTTCCAGTACTTTCATCCAAGAGTAATAGTAAGAAGTAGATCTTTTAGTTCTGTTCTTCACTGTTAATATTTCCATGTGAGCAACTGTTGTTGTTAAAGTCTCAAATTCCTTGAACGTAGGCAAAGCCTCATTTTTCCAGTGTATAGTTATGATTTTACGTGAAGTTGCCAATAGTGACCATAGGATTTTAGTGTCTTTTTTTGGTATACAGTTTGGAATAGGAGAGTTGAATAAAATTAAAGACTTTGTTAATTGAAAAGTATCATTATAAACAGTCTGAAAAAAATAGTTAATGGATTTCCAGTACATATTGAGACATATACATTCATAAAAAACATGCTGCCAATCTGCTTTTATCTTGGTATGGCATCTCCAACATTGATCTTCAATAGAATACATGTTGGCTAACCTATGTGGTGTATAGAAACGTCTGTGTAGATATCTCCAAGTGAATAATTGCCAGTATTTTGATAATGTAGAAAATTTGGAATATTTTAGAATATTACTTTTTTCTTCTTCAACTGGAGGATGATTGTTTATTAAAGTATAATAATCCCAGTATGATTTTTCATGATAGTTTTTTTGTTTTTTTAACAATTTTATAGATATTAGACAAACAACCTGTACCCTGATAAGGCTGTTTTGTGATAAGAATAAGGTATTGAATGAGTTTTGGAGCTTCATGTCTAACTGAAGGTTGCATTTGTTCTATTTTATTTATAAGAAAATGCCTTAGATTTTGTAAAAACAGCCAATTGTCTTTATTTATATTATAATTATAAATTATCTGTTCCTTTGTTAGAATTGTCCCGTTCTCTATAAGTTGATGCCAAAAGAGTAATGTTTCTTCTTTAAGTATATTTATTTTAGATATTTGGAATGTATCTAGAATATTTGGTGTAAAAGCTATAGGGAAAATAAGAAAAATCCAAGAATTAATATTTGGTATTTTGTTTATATATGTTTTGAACACTGAAAGTGTATAGCTTACATAGTTTGATGGCAATTTATTAATATTATTCCTTTTCCCTAAAAAATAATCTTTTAACATCCATATAAGGGGTGATGGTATTACTGTTAAGTTGTCTTGTATGTGATTATAATTGATTTCTATGTAAATCTGCTCATGGGCTTGTTTCCATATAGGTGTGTATGAATTATTTAACCATAGTGTTATGTTTTTAATAACAGATGAGGTAATATATAAATCAATATCCGGTAAATTAATTCCACCATCTTCCCAATCTGGCAAATGTTTATTTAAGGCTATACGGGGTTTATTTGGAAACCATAGAAAATTTAAAATTAGTTTATTGTATCTTTGAATAATATATTTGGGAGGTGGCAATGAAAAAATTTGTATTAAGTATAATATTTTGGGAAATATGATTATTTTAATAAGATATAATCTGTCTGCTGTTGAAAAGATATATTTATTCCAGTAAACAATTGTTTTTTCTATTTTGTCTAGTATTTTATTATAGTTAAATATTAGAGAATCTGTTAATTCATTCAGTAGATTTATTCCCAGATATAATAATTTACTTTCTGTTACTATATATTTGGAAAATCTTTTGTTTATATTATTTTTTTTTTTTACAATTACAGGGCATAATTTTAGTTTTGTTTTCAATAAATTTTAAGCCTGAAATATTTTGAAATTTATTCATGGAGTTAAATAGAGCATTCAAAGATTCATTTGCATCTAAGAGAGTTAATAGTATGTCATCAGCAAAGAGTTGGATTTTAAGGTTTAACATTTTATTAATACAAATGCCCTTTATGTTATTGTTTGATCTGATTTGACTTGCAAAGGGTTCTATGAGTAATGCAAATAACAATGGTGATAAAGGGCAACCTTGTTTAGTTCCCTTTTTGATTGTTATAGGGCCTGATCTATATGATCCCAGTTTAACATATGCAGTAGATTTTTCATATAGTATTTGGATAAGATTATTAAAATTAGAAGGAAAGTTATATTCTTTTAAAACTAGTGAAAGAAAGTTCCAGTTAACCGAATCAAAAGCTTTATTAATATCTAATGAGATTTCATTTAAATTTAGGACTTTATGTTTGCTATAATCTATTAATGTTAGTATTCTTTTAATATTATCTGAAGTATTTCTTCCTTTAATAAAACCTGTTTGATCTTTGTGAATTAAGAAAGGAAGAAAGTGTTTGATCCTATCTGCGTATATAGCCATAAACATCTTGTAGTCTATATTGAGTAATGATATTGGCCTATATGAGGAACACTGTTTCTCATCTTTATCTGGTTTGATAGTTGGGGATATCAATGAATATTTCCAAGAGGGTGGTATATTCAAATCTTTATTGGCTATATAATATACTTTTAATAATAAAGATATGGCTTGATTGGGTATTCATTTATACATTTCTGGTAGCATATTGTCTGGGCCAGGTGCTTTATTTGTCTTGAGCTTTTTAATTTGTGATTTTAATTCTGTCATATTGATTGGTTTGTTTATAATGTCTATTTGTTCTTGTGTTAATTTAATATGAATATTGTTTTCTAAGTATTTTGTATATCCTTAGTAGGTGTATCTTGAGTATTTATGGAATTATCAATGTTAAATTGGAGTCTGAATGCTTCTAAATGTCATTTAGTTCCGTAACTCTTTTGTTAGTATTGGGAATAAATATTTCTTTTATTTGCTTAGATTTAATTATTTTTTTTTGTTCTATTAGTTAAGTATCTCAGGTGTGCTGAATTAGTAGAGTATGAGTTTATTTTTATCTTTTCTAAGTTAATCATAATTTTATGGTGTAGCAATTCTGTCTACTTCTTATTGATTTTTGTAAGTTCTTGAACATGAGTAGCATTACCCTTTTGTATTTCCAGTTTCAATTTATCTGCTTTGTTTTGTAAGTCTAGCATATCTTTATTCCATAACTTTCTTTTATTTGTGTACCAGGATAATATCTTCCCATATGTAACTGCTTTTAATGAATCCCAGACATATATTTCTGAAATATCTCCTGTGTAATTTATTTCTAGAAAGTTTTTGATTGTCTCTTCATAAAATTCTTTGAAATCTGTCAATTTTGTGATATAGGAAGGTATCCTAGTAATGGGATTTGAATAAAATGGTGTAAGCTCTATCTCAAAGACTATGGCATTATGATCAGATAAAGGACAATTTATGATTTTGACTTTGACAATTTTTGTTATTAGGTCATTGGCAACATATATTCTATCAATTCTAGAGTTAGTTTTATATCTATGAGAATAAAATGTGAAGATTAGTGAGTCTGGTTCTGCAAATTCATTCATATCTTTTAAATACAATGTATCTATAAATTTTGATAGTGCTTTAGAGATAGGTTGTTTTCTTCTTTTGGATTTAGAATCTGTATCTTTTTCATTCATTATACAGTTGAAGTCTCCTGCCAATATCAGGCTACCCTTAGTTAAATGAATTATCTCTTCAAAATGCTGTTTAACTGTTTTTAATCCTAGTCCTCGGATCCAATATAGATTTACTAACGTATAGATTCTCTTATTTAACTCTATTGAAACTAGACAAAACATACCTAATGTATCTTGATGAGTAGTAATTATTTTAGGTGTTATAGTTGAGTTGCGAAGTAGTATAGCTACTCCTCTTTTTTTTTGTTTTGTATTGAGAGTTTATTAGTACTGTGTAATTATTAATATTTAAGTTGTTTATATCTCTATCTAATAAGTGTGTCTCTTGTAAAAAGACTATTTGTGGTTTATGTAAGTTTATGTACTTGAATAGGCTTCTCCTTTTATTACTATTATTTAGACTATTAACATTTATGGATAAACATTTCATTTCCTAGTTTTGAGTTTGTTTTATGTGTGAGTTTATGTAAATATTGTTTATTTTAGTTCCATCTTGGATACAGAATTCAAAAAGTTTTTCTTGTATGATTTTTGCATGTTTCTGAGTGACACCGAAGTGATAGAATAAAAAAAAAAAACACAAAGAACTTCCAAACTTGTAATTCTTAACCTTAAAAACCATTCCCTATTGCTATGAGGTAATATACCTCTTTGTTTGGTTAGTGAATTTAACCAAACAAACTTTCTACCCTCACAAATAATATTTGGATCAGTTTCTCTTATCCTCTTAGTTTTAAATAAAGATAATTGAATAATATATTAACCTAATCTAATCAGCTAAAATATATACATATATTCTTTACTCATCTTATTGTAATTCAATAATACTTATTTCTAATCAGGTTTCAAAAAGGTACAAATATTTAGATTAAGGTAGTATCATTTCAAAATAATTTAGGGTATTAATAAACATCATGTTAAAATCTATAAATGTATATTTCATACATCTGCTGAAAACTATTTACTGACATTACTGTATAATACAGTACCATTGTTGTGCAATTGTTTTAGACTACTCAAGTCCAAAACCAGTGTTTAAATTAATATTTGCAAAGTCATATTGGAATAAAAACATGAATAGTTCTGAAACCACATCATATTTTATGTTTAACATAAACTGAAATGCAATACAATGTACAAGTATATTAATATTTCTTTAGTAGACATTAAATATGTTCCCCTGATTGCATTTTTCAGCTTTTCAAAGACAATTCCCATGGCTGGAGATGACAAGATCACAATTTAGACATCTCCCTTATCCAAGAGACTACTTATAATGTTGTTACTTGATTGAGTGTTTTGTTGTTAACACTTATCATATTGTCCCCTTCAGATTTTTCTGGTAGACCATATATTCTAATACTATTTCTTCTTGTTCGATTTTCCATATCATCAAGCTTTTCTAGTAAATATGTATTCTGTTGAAGTAAGAATTCAGTTTGTTGTTCTTCTATTTGGACTCTAGTGTCAATGTCACTTAATGACTGTTCAATAAGTGATATCTGTCCTTTCTGCTGTGTAAACATTTCTTGAAGCTGTTCCAGTTGTTGTGAGCACTTTTCTTTAAAAGTATCTATTTTATTGTCCATCTTGTCAATTTTTATTGTAAGTTCCTGTATATTTGTAATGAGAGACTGCAGGTCTTTTTTGAGAGAAGAGTCTTGTGCTGTATTCCTTAGATGACTCATGCTGTAAAGCTGATATTGGTGCTGATTTTCCAGTAATTAATTTGACAGGAATTATTCAAGTTTTGACAATAAAATTTTTTCTTATAGATGCTCAGAGTTATTAGAAATAAGTTAGTAATAAAAATTTCTTCAAATTAAATATTATTTTGTAAAATTCCTGTTAGGAATCGTATTGAGGTAAGAGAGCTGAACTGAAGTGCAGCTATCAGTTCAGCATCCCAGCCACGCCCCAGCTTTCATTTATTGATTGAAAAGAATGGATGTGGGATAAGCTATTGCATTTGATGTTAATATTAGATATTGTAAGGTAAGTCTGCCAGCAGAAGTGGCTGAGGGTTTAAGATTTTGGAAGCATTTTTAATGATAGATCTAGGAATTGGTTGGTAGGAGAAAAAGCTGTTTTTATTTTCTTTGATAGCTAGGAGAGTAAGAGAAGAAGAATTACTTTGAAGTAGGTTTAGAACATTTTGGATGAAATTTGAGTTAATATAATCTACAACTGAAAAAGAGGTATTTTTATTTTGAGGTGAGGGAGTGGTAGACTGACCTGGTCTGAATATCTAATTATTAGATTTCCAGAACAGTTTTTTTTTTTTTGTGATAGTCCAAAACCTGCTACAAATCTACAATCCTAAAACTGCAGTAGGCCTAAAAGTGTATCATTACTCCCCCCTGCCCTCTCATGGAATAAACTTCTCTGGAGATTAGAAGCATAAAACAACCACAACAATTCAAAAGTACTCTCCAAATGTTCCAAACAAGCTCTTGTACTTGCCACTGCAAAATCCTCTCGATTCCCTTATACTCTACCTCACCCTACAATGCCCACAACTTCATAAATTCTTTCTACCTAACCTATCTAATCTGTCTATTTGACCTTTCTGCCTCTCATTTCCTAATCTAACTCACCCCCTCCTGTCTCTCCTGCATACTTGCTAACTCATTCTTACCTTTCAAACCACTTTCCTACTTACTTGTTACTACCCCTTCCTCTCCTTCTGCCCAACTCTGACCAACTAAGTCATACCTTTATCCTCTCTCCTACTCATATCCTGCTCTCCCCAAACCTCAGGCTCTACACAGCCAGTAATCTTGAGAATACACCACTCTGTTCTTCATACCTCTGTAATCAATACTCCTCAAACTAGCTTGTAACTGCACTGAGAGTCTACACCATCTAATACTAACACAGATATACTTCTTTACTTTAGCATCTTTTTCAGTGTTGTTTTATCAACCTTAACAGTTCTACTACTATGACTGTTAATTTTTCTTTTTTTTTTCTTTATGATTAATTGTAATATAACTAAATACTTTCCTTGCTTACATGATATTGTATATTCTTTGTGGATAACTCTGGAGCTTTTCTCCTCAGGCCTCCAATGAAAAAGGGCTATTGCTCATTTGGATTAACCCGGTCAACAAATGTCAAATAAATAACAAATAAATAGTTTTGTTTGTCAGTTTATTTGTATCTTAGAAAGGTTTCTAAGTTGATGGAAATGTCCTCGAGTTAACAAGGTTTTATTTGTTTGCCATGTTTTCCATGCTCTTTCCCTTTGAAACATTAGCTGTTTAGTACTTTTTGTAAGCCATGGTCAGGGTGATATTTTCATGTTTTTCTCCTGATTGAGTCTTTAATTAAGGATGTCTAGAAAAGTTGCATTAACTCACTAACACCTTTGTGGTGTGGAATGTCATACATCTTACTGTCTACAACTATCTTCCATTCCAGAGCATTTATTGAAAAATAAACTTAAAAAATTATAAGATAAACAAATGTAAATATTTTCTGAACAATTAAAGTGATTAAAACTGTACAACTAGCAACATTATCAGTAAGAATTGTTATTTACAGTGATAATAGTCAGTACATTCATAGTCTTTCCATAAATACTATAATATAATACAAAGTTCACAACCCCCACATTATACTTTTGTTACACTTTCACTAACAAATTGTCTTATCTTGGAAATTATAGTACATAGACATGTATTGTTTTTGTTAACCAGCCATAAGGTTTCATATGTCAACAAGAAATTCCTCTGTGAGCACGTGTTTATTGGGATATTTACAGAAACATGAAAACATATTCTAAATTGTATAATCAGCAATATAAATAAACAATTTACAGTGTAAATAATAAAAGAAAGATTTCTTCAAGAACATCAGAGGTTTCACCTGATGTCTTCCAACAGTTTGTAATCCACTTAGATATTGAAGTATTAATTATATCTGGAAATATTGCTTATTTTCAGAATTACTAACAAACAGTTAGCAATATCTCAGGCATAATCTGATATAAATGTAAAAATAATGACAAAGTATTTTCCTGACTCCCACCATGACATTTCACATCATATCATTCAGTAACATATAAGGCCCTCATCTATGAAAATATGAATGCAAGTATGAAAATATGAATAAGTGACAAATTAATGCATTTGTTTCTCTACTTTAGGACATCCAAGATTAACAATCATTAACAATCATCTTGTTAATAACTCTTTGCACTTTCATATACTGTCTATTATTAGCAGATAAGTCATATGGTTAAAGAAGCCAGACCCAAACAAGGTCTGGACACTATAAGGAGGCATGGGCATGAACTGGAAATGTACAAAAATTATATTATAGTCTTGAGTGAGTTAAAATAAGTGACTGCACCATTTAGTGGTGAAGTTTTTAGATGTGTCCACTTACACTTTTGTAATGTCTCACTAAAGACTTCTTGACTGTAGGAAGTTAAGTTGCATACTTTGTTATATATTACTTGTTTATCCTGGTTTACTATCAAAATTGCGAACGGCACTACGTCGACTGTCATATACTCGAACATGGAAGTCGGTGTCGAAGAATAATCAATCTAGGAATGGTTTTAACATGGGTCGAGGTAGGTAAGATGTTTGTAGTTCGGAATACTACTGAACACCTACCTCAACCCATGTTAAAACCATTCCTAGATTGATTATTTTGTCTTCGACATTACCGATTTCAGACTTCCATGTTCGAGTATATGACAGTCGACGTAGTGCCGTTTGCAATTTTGATAATAAACCATTTATCCTCACTATTTTAATGTCTAATTAAAAAAATAGGGAGATTATCATTTATAAAGTCTGGCAAGCAGCCAACAGTGTGGATACTGCTTTGATTAGATGAAAACATCCAATCAAATGTTGATTCTCTGCTACATCTGCTGTCTGTTATGGTGGGATTATGCATCAGTTGAATGAAACCATATAGGTTTATGGGACTAGAGTTATAGTTTAAGTTAAAAGAATTACAGTCAATAACTGAGATCTGCAACTATAGGGGATGTTACTGGTAAACCAACTTAATATATTTTCAGCTATGTTAACATTACCTCTAGGAGGAATGTAAAAGACCATAGTAATTTATGTTTTTGTTTGCTGATTTTAAGTAGGGATATGAGAAGTTCAGCATTTTGGAAATTAGGGATGTAGCTGGGATAAATTGAGACATCTAAAGTATAAAAATATTAAGGTCAAACCTACACCTCTTTTTTCTGTCAGGCAGTTTCTGTTCATTTGATATGTTTTTTTAGCCAAATTTCAATGTAATGAAGATTTTAAGGGAGTATTGTGAAATGTAGAAATGATTGTCATTAATTTTATTATTAAGATTTCTGACATTAGCATTAAGAAGTAGATAGCTGGAGTTTCTGTTTTCGAGTTGTTGGAGGTGGGGTCTAGGTGGGTTACTACGGAATTACTGGAGTGGAATATATTTGTTGATCCAAGTTTTGGATGTATGTTTCCCCTGAGTAAGACAGAGGTCCTAATGTAATAGAATGAGGGAGATTCTTTGATTAAATGTTTGAGTTTAGTGTGAGTCATCAGATAAGAGGGGCAGACTAGAATACATTTTTGTGAAATATTTAATTTGTTACTGTTTTGTACATATTTATAGTTGAACAGACTAAACAGAAGTAAAACATATCATGAGAGATGCAGATGAAGAAGGATGGGTGAGAGTAAACTATATCAGTAGCTACTGTGGGAGAGATTTGATGGTGAAAAAAGAGTAGAGTTTGATTTGGTTAAAAGATCATATAGATAGAGACATAAAACAAGGGGATGTCCCAGAGTATCATAATCAGTTATTAGAAAAAGTCTGCAGGATGGATTAGATTGAAGAATGAACAATGCTTGTGTAGTGTATGAATATTAAAAGGCAGACTGAGCAGATAATGGTTGATTCCATGGGTACGTGGAGTGTAGGAGAAAATGAATGCTGTACAATACAGGATGGGTAACACAGGAATAAAAACAGAGTGTGGACTGGTTGGATTAAGATGGGAGACAAAAATGATGGATGCTCACAGTAGAGGAAATGCCACAAGAAGCACTTTTTCTAAATGTTTCTGACTACTGTAAGGAATATTTAGGTCCTCACTGAAGTAGTAGTCTGTAGAGAGGAAAAGATATAATGTGAAAGAGCACGGATATGGGTATGGAAGGAGACTTATACAAGAAAAAACAGACAAGAATAAGTTAAAACAGTTAATTAAATATGTAGTAATGCCAAGTTAATTAACTGTGTGAATTAAATATACAGTAATGCTCGACTCATTTAGGGTGATATCAGCTAAACAAACTACCAAGATGTAGCAATCATATCATTAATTAGTATGAAATTAACTCTCAGCAAGCTCAAGTTCTTACAAATAAACAATTCTATATCAGATGTACATAAAAGTGGAATTAATGTAACTAGAACAGTTTAGACATATTACCACTAGCAAATCACAACTGTGACTGCAAACAGTCTAATAATGATTTCCTTTCTTCTTATGTAAAACAGATTTCATAATAAGCAGTCTCTACTATCACCCATACAGTAGGTGTGGGTAAAAATTCAAGTAATAACCCTAGCAAGTATTACATACCATGTACAACATCAAAGTTCTCACTTTTTAAATCAACTGCTTGATTTAAATATAAGCACATGTGGATATTATATATAATGCCAAATGGCTTAGAATTAGAAATGTCTATATACCCATACTCCTTATTTGCATGGTGCTTGGCATGGGGCACCACTGACCACTGATATTTCCATTCTATATTCAAAAACTCAAAAAATAATTACATATGGACTAATACTTTGCCCATTGATTGCATAAATGAGATTGGCAGCAATGTACTTCAGTAAGCAATATAGGCAGAAAAAAGTAATGTTCGTGGCATGTAATACCTGTTTATTGGTTATTGTCTTACTGTAGTCAACATATGATGAGTTTACTGTGACACTAACTGCTTACTAAATAATTAAAAAACAAAACTATACTAAATGCCTCTGACAGTGCAACAAACACAATATTAAAACGGAACACTGCACGCAAAAAAATAAAAAAAGAGGTATACACCACCAAATATCTTTAATTGTTTAATGCTCAGAATACAAAGATTAAGCGCTTTCGGCCATGGCACAAAGGCCTTCTTCAGAATAAAAGTGCCTCATTTACCTCACCTTTAAATACTCTTGCCCATAAAAATAATACCCAATCACCTACTTTCAATTAACTCAAGGAATGATTATAAAACATTTTGTAAAAAAAATGTTAAAACAATACAAACATGCAACAAATCTTATTTACATTTGTCATAATAAATTTTCCTATGCAAAACTGCTTTGTAATTCACTCCACTTTTTAACCCAGGTGCATTATATGCATTAAACAAAATTTGCCATTTTAATTCTCTATAATTCAGTTCCCCCTCCCTATAACCATTAAAATCACTGGGCACATAGCCAATCAAATTGAAATAAAATTTCCTGTAGTTTTGGCATACCAAGGTATGTTTGAATAATGCATTGTCCATGTTTTTATTTTTAATGACGTACAATTACTCCTGCATTCTCCTTTTCAACTGTCTGTTGGTTTTATCAATGTAAAATGATCTACATGCAATACACTTAGCTAAATACACCACAAAGGTTGACCCACAATGAAAAACTCCTGGAACCTGCCAAATCTTACTGTTAGTACTGAATTCAAAATATGACCCCTCTGCAATGTACCTAAAAAAATTGCAACTCATGCACTTAAAAGTGCCTCTTGTTTTCACTTTCCTCAAATGGTGATTCCCTTCTAACATTTCTTTACAATTTTTGCTCTCTTATTAATGAAAGAAGGGGCAGAACCCAAAACTGCCCTCAGTCCCACTGTTGGCCTCCAAAATCCTCCAATTGTTTCTTATAACTCCCTTAATAGCTTGACTGACAACACTGAAAACCAAAAACATAGAGATGGACCAATCTTGTGAACTTTGAACATTGACATTCATGTCATAATTCAATGTTTCACCCATCAATATCTCCCTAACTACCTTTAGTGGGTATAACCTATGCTTGAACCTAAAATGTAACTCACCTAAAAGTTTATCTAAGACTGTGATGTCTGTAGTCAACCTTTTTAATCTTACCAACTGACCTTTTATAATGCTGTGCTTAACATAGGTTGGATGCATACTTGAGTAATGTAATAAAGTGTTACTAGCCACATTTTATAGCTAATAACAGAACCTAACTTGCATACCTCAGTTTGCTTAAAAAACTCTAAATCCAAAAAAACAAACACTGGAAAACCTCCACACATAAGAAAAACTCAAAAACAATGTACTCTTATTCATACAATCAACAAATCTCTCCAATTCAGCTACTGTCCCTCTCCAAACAAAAAAAAATCATCTATAAACCGATAATATAAAAACATCTTATCTCTGCCCTCTAACCTGGACAAAATGTTAATTTCCCAGTAAGCCATAACCAAGTTAGCATAATTTGGGAGCCATCCTTGTCCCCATGGCCTTGTTTGAAAAAAATGTTCACCCTGAAAAATGAAAAAAAATATTACTCAAAACATATTCTATACAATCCAATATAGACTTACATTCCCCTACTTCAAATCCTTTGCTTTTAATCAACATGTTTCCAACCCATTCTAAACCCACTTCATGTGGAATGTGGAATGTATGTTTACAAGGACTTGACATCTGCCATCACTATAAAATCCTCAGGTTCCACAATTTTGCCCTTAACCTTGTCTAAACATTCATGGGAATCCCTAATAAAAGAGTCACATATTTGAACTAACTTAAGAAGTGCCCTTTCAATAAATTTTAAAAGGGGTTCTAACTTGGAGGTTGGTTCAGAGACAATAAGCCTATAAGGAGGATCTTTCTCATCCTTATGCACCTTGATTATACCAAACTACCAATTTTTGGTTTCAACACCTGAAAATAAGCTAACATGGATTCAGAAAAAAAAAACCCTCCAACAAATTTTCGTTCAGCCATAAATCAATGTATTTGTAAGCTTTATACACATCTCTTTCTGACATTTTTTTGTAAAATTGGTCATCCATCAACAAAATGAGCATGCCTTTAATATAATCAGATTGATTTACAAAAACTATTGATCCCCTTTGTCCGCTTTCATGACCCTGATAGAAACATAATTTTTAATAGACATAAAACATTGCTGTTCATCTTTGATCAAATTATAAAATTTGTTGCTACTTGTTTTCTCAATAAATCCCTAATTTCAGCCTCACAGATTTCTTCAAAGGCCTTAATAGTAGGATGCAAAGGGGGATTGTAAACACTTGGAACAACAAAGTCACTTTTACTTCTTTTATTATTGTCCCTAAAAATCAGTCTTAAATTAAGTTTATGCCCGGGATTCATGAAGCTTGCGCCAGGCGCAGGCATAGCGTAGGCGATATAACGCCAAATATGGCCGTCGAGCGATTCAGGTATGATCCAATTCCACGTGCACTACCAGTGTATGCCAGAACTGCGCAGCCCCCGGCTTAGGTATGCTAATCACCCCATGTGCAGTGTCGCACCATGCAAATGAAGGCATATAGCAATTCATGAAGTGGTGCAGGCGTAGTGTAAGCCCACGGAAATGTAAACCAAAAAACACGGTTTACATTTTCCCAAACAGAACATCGGAGCTATGGAAGAGGGCCAGACCCAGGTATCACAACGTTAACATATGCCAATGGCGAAATACACAGCCAATGGCATAAGAAAAGATGCACAACACATAAATAACAACATTTAATGTTATGTCCACAGTAACGCACAGCACAACCACAGGGCATGTGTGCAGAAGCTGTAACATAAGGAAATAATATAAAAATGTCATAAAATCGCAACTTAATAGAAATCAGGTTTACAGCATAATACACAATGGTAGGCATGGAACACCACAACCAAGGTGCAAGGGTTGCTAAGGGCCTGCGATAGTGTTCGGCGTGGTAACTATGAATTAGTAGTCAATGCCATGCAAATGAGGCAGATAATACTGAATCGCAAATGTCCCACCGGATGAAGGTTGTACCATACGGTGCAGCGGTATAACACCGAGGAGTGGCTCAGAGGAGATACATGACATCAGCAGAGGGGTGTGCCACTGTAGCAGTAAGCACATTGGAGCAATGCAAATCTGGCCTGTCCGTTGCTAAGCAAAGCTGCAGGACTGGGGTGGGGAGGAAGGTATAGAATCGTTTAGCTGAGAACACACATGGTGCCCAAAAGCGCATGTGTACGGTGATGAAAATGTGCCCGAAACCCAGTAATCAGACGCACGCACCACAAACAATAGCAGAAACAGGAAGGTCAGGGGAAGAAAAGAAGGAAATGCGGAAGTAGGGTAATTGGAGTACTAATGAGCAATCAACACCAATCAACCCATGAAGGCCAATCGACGGCAGCTGACAAGTCTGCTTGCAGAACCCTGCAAAACAGGATAGGGGAGGCATTGGAATGCAAAGAAAGGAGGGGAGGTATTGGATTGCAAAGATAGGAGACCTGACACAGCAGAGCAAAGCAAACCGACAGCAGACCGGCAGTAGCACACATAATGCAAGATACGCCAGGTCCAGGAAAGTACAAATGAAAGTAGCCTGCAGGATGCACACCAGAAAATGGTAGGTGCAACGTGCAGAAATGTAAAGGGAAGGTCAAGAGGTAATCCACAGCAGGCAAATGTAATTCAACACCAAAGGCACCACAATAGTAGTTCCGGCAGTAAAATACATAAGATACCCTGCAGCTACGATCGTACATACACACCTTATGACATCATCGGTATTCACAGCACAATAGTTTAAAGTGTGAAAGCACCCAACACACACCTGTGTATTCCCAAACACCGCACCATAGGTGTAAACACACGGGGAACTTTTAAAATGTACATGTTGGGAGCTGCCATAGATGTGATTCATCAGCATGTGTTAGAGACTGACGGTGTTGTGGAGGATGATGCCGACAACCACCGCAGGCCTTGGAGGAGAAGGAGAGTGTTCAGACCAAGGGTAACCTACCAGGGGCGACATGACCTGGCGATAGTAGAGCGTTACAGGGTGGACAGGGACATCTTACAGCAAATAGTGGAGCTGTGCCGGCAACGCCTGTGAACCAGAAACAACAGAGGGGAACCCATCCCAGTGGACACGAAGGTATGTGTAAGCCTGCGAATACTGGCCACAGGTACCTTTCAAAGGCCAACTGGAGATATAATGGGTATGTCACAGGCATCAGCATCCAGGGTACTACACCAGTTCCTGGATGCCATGTTACCACATGCCAATGAGCAGATATACTTCCCCAGAACTCAGGAGGAGTTGCCCAGCAATATGCGCCACTTCCACCGTGTGGCACACTACCCGGAGGTAATGGGCATGATAGACTGCACGCACATACAAATCAAGTCACCACCCGGTGAGCATGGTAGGCACTACATAAACCACAAAGGATTCCACTCCATCAGCTGCCAGGTCATGTGCAATGCCCAGGGCATTATCATGGATGTGTGTGCTGGCAGCCCTGGAAGCTACCATGACTCCCATATCTGGCATGCCTCACAGCTGTATCAGGTATTTGTCAGGGGGGACATCCCACATGGCCATCTTGTGGGGGATGCTGGCTATGCACTGGAGCCATGGATGATGACTCCCATCAGAAATGCACACACACCCATGCAAGAACGCCATAATGAGGCACACGCACAAACCAGAATCATCATAGAGCATGTGTTCGGGATGCGGAAATCATGGTTCCGGTGCTTGGATACATCTGGTGGAGCCTTGCAGTACTCTCCAGGCACATGTGCCCACATCATCATAGTATGTGCCATGCTACATAATATGATCCGGCGGAAGCAGCTGCAGCAGGGACATAATGGTGAAGACCCTCATAGCCCACCGCAATTGCTAAGGCCATTACAGGCACAGAGGGATTCAGACCATGAACACACTGTGCCAGCCCCAGTAGGCAGATGGAGGCATGTCCAATATGCCTACGCCTTAGCAAAGAGGAAACGTATAGCACATACTCTGACAGTCTAGGCCTCTACGGACTGACACCTCTCCTCCTGCACACACAGTAAAATGGATGGCACACAAACATGACCACCTGTAAATTGTAATGTATAGGTGGCCCAATGTGTGACTCCTACATAGGCAGCCCTCAAACATTGTAAACACAACAGCCAGTGGAACACGGAATGCCAACACCTGAACAGTACATGAGCCTTACAGCATATGATGGTGCTGTGTGCCTGTCACGTTCCCCGCCAGATATATATATATATATATATATATATATATATATATATATATATATATATATATATATATATATATATATATATATATATATATATATATATATATATATTTATATATACACATATGCATATATATAATACAGATAGAAAGGCCAATAGAGTGATATAAGGTGATATAGATGGATTCAGCGATATCTGCAAATATAATAGATAGTTCAACGACATTCATAACACCTTGGAGGTACAAATAAATAGGATACTGCCAACCATGGAATGTGTAACATACCGACATGCATAACCACGAGGATGAAAAACCGATTGAACACAGTACAGCCGCGAGTAATAGTATGATGATATGAAGGGACAGTTAGTCACCGCTGCCAGTGTTGCGGTCCACGTAGGTACTGTGTTCAACTGTGTCTGTGAGTGCCGTAGTCTGTGTAAGTGTGCGTTGAGGGTGCCGTGTGCGTCTCTGTGTGACTGTAATGTGTGTGTGTGTCCGCAACATGTGTTTGTTAGTGCTAAGTCAGAGGCAGATCAGTACGGTAGGAGTGGGTATAGCTAGCCGTAGGCATACGGTTACTACCTATCCCACAGTAGGAGGGACAGCCCCACCCTGGGCAGGTGTGTCCTGACATAAAACAGTATAAAGGGCAAATGTCCAAGATGGTAGGACATAAATATGTCCCATATATAATGTAACAGTCGTATTTAATAGTTATGCCTGTATGTAAGAAACGTAAATGTTACATGCAATATGATAAGTAGCCAAAGTCACACAACAATAGGTATGTATTGAGGATAAAAGTATGTGCTAACCTGTGTACTGATCGTGGCTATGTGTTGGCCTGTAAACACCGCTGTGTGTCCCACAAGTGTCCAACAATGACCATATGAAAACGTGGCAACCCATGGCAAACAGGCTCTTTTACCAACACAACCACAATGACTGCAAATATCTGGGACAGAAATACAAGGGATAGCTGTCACTTACACAATCCCTTGATATATCGCTGCAATTACGGAGGTATACAAGTAGCAAGCTCACCTGCAGACGATATAGAAACCAATTAACAACAGCCCAACGTACAATCCCGTAACACAAGTCTACTAACTGTTAGCTCTCTAATTAGGGACGGAGCCCACACACATATATACGGATTATGTAGAAATGCAAGGCCCACAAACCTGTATATGCTACGTACACCCACCGACATCCCCCACACCAGAAACTAAAGCAATACAGACTGTAATAGCAGCACAAACATCCAGTCAGTCAATTACATCTGCAGAACCCTCAACATACCGTGTGAGAGACACAATTAAAGGCGTCATGCATAATTGCAGGCGTTGTATAATGGAACAAACAGCCATGTTACAGGTTTTGTTTGCAATACTCCGTTATCAGACGTTGGGATGACAGGTACACCCACATGTTGAACCAAATACTCTACCTGTCACACACAATCCACGGGGAACATGAATCCAAAGTATACTTGTCTCCATGCATAGCAGTTGCAGTTACACATAACAAAACACAATACAGACCGTCTCCCCAAAGGTAGGGCAAATAAGCAATGTCCAAGTGGAGAATCCAATTATACCCCACTGTTGCCACGTAATTGGCAAATGGAGTAGCTGCACAGCTGATATGCAAGTAATTAGTCACTCAGGAACACCAATTGGCGGGATGAATCCACATGTTACAGGTATCGATGTATATAAGGATGACTTGCCAGACATTCAAGCCATATGCTCATACCGAATACCAGTTGAAACACTGTGAGAGAGATAGAAATGAAATGCCGTAATGACAACAAGGTATGTAGAACACCCGATATGTAAGGTTATGTATAGCAAGATCTGTATTAATTAGTTTTACTGTATGTATAGCCTGGTTTGCATTAATTAAACGTGTCCGCAATGCATAAAGTGGGGAAAGGTATTTATGTAGTGATGTCTTGCTGAGCATACTAACGCTTGTAGAAACTGTGCGTCCAGCAGTGGGACACAAGGTACACAGCACAGACACCACAAGGGATGCTACATGAGGGCGTTAAACAGAACAATCCTATACAACCCGCCGTCAGTGGTAGGGTATGTCCAACAAGGACGTGCCATAGCAGGGGATAGTATATGTTGATATACTGTCACAGCACGCATGTGTATGGGCATATAACGTTAATGACATATCTATTGTGGTCCCGCTGTGCAAGTATGCTTTGCATTATGGGATACTATGTGAAATATGTGTAATGTATAGTATTATAGGTAGATATGACAGATATTCTACACAGCATAACAGGCATATAATGCATACCACAGGTATCGTCTATTGGTATGTACAATAACAGGATACATATGGCTTGTAGGCATGGGACATTGTAATAGCATGATAGCTAATCTAAATGGAAGGGCTACCAAGTAACCATGCACAAAGGACATGTAATAGCTTCACAGGTGCATAGTGGGGTACTATGCAGTCTGGCAAGTCCATGTGTAAGCACAACTACAGTGTTCACACTAGTGGCACCTCTCTAGGGTAGTGTCCTGTGAACAGCAGAGCCAGGTGTCACCTGCACCTCTGCACAGTACAGCCACTGCAGTGATCCCAGGCCTACATGTGTCTCCCAACGACCAAGGGAGGTATCACATGAACAGTGCTACTGAGTGTCCTTGCGTGATGTACATAGGACTTATGTTCCAAAGCATGGTGAGTGTCCGGTTTGGGAATGTAACCCACAAGCACATCCCACTCATTGTGGTGTGTGTGCACATATCCATGAGCATGTTGCTCACAGTGGCCTCTGCTTATGTTGTGTATGAGGAGTATATCCATTAATAATGTTGTGGACATGAGCCCTGTCTGATCAGCAGAGGTCACCCCTGAGTATGTAGTATGCAAATGTGTACAGATGTGGTGTCCATAGTGCAGCCACATATTTATACTGTCGGAGCTCAGTAAACATCATGGCGTGTTAATGTTGTGGCATGTAAAGCTGTAGCTGTTGTGTAAGGTACATCCTAAATGGGGTGGTGTACCCTTGAATGTGTGTAGATGTCTTGAGTTCAGAGGTACAATGGGTGCCTATGTACCAGCTACACACCCAGTACAGATAGGTGTGGCCACGTAGAAGGATATCCATGCCACAGTGGCAATACGGTAACCACAGGAGTGGGTGCAACATATGTGTGTACTGCAAACATGTACAATGTGATATGTATGTAGGGGACTTCCATCCATCTGATAGTCAGTGGGTGAATGGTGTAATGCAAAGGTGATGTTCATGCACCTTGTGTCATGCAGCTTGATGCCATGATAGTCATATTATGTATCTGTCACAGTGACACCCATATGGATGGAGTCAGTATCAGCTGGTGGAGCAATCATGGCGCTTTGTATGCAGGGGATGGAAAGCTAGGCAGGGAAAGTCCCCTGTGCTAGCCTGTTCCACAGGGAAGCATATACTGAACATGAGGGGCCCTATGACTGAGGACTGTGGTATGCCAAATGTACCTGACATGTAGTAGGTACTATGGTATGCTGGCCTCACTGTGTGTCCTGTCCATGAGCCACATAGCATAACATCCTGAGAAACAGGGTATGATGTGCAGGTGGATGTGTATGTTGTCAATACCAGAATGGGGAATGGTGCTGAAAGGCAGTGAGAGGACAATGTAGGATGTGTGGACTCCCGTACCATCAGCAACTGCCCTGGTAACTGTATGAAAGGGGTCCACCATCTGTAGGGGCCATGCTCTGGCCCTAACAAGCCCAACCCAGGTGGCAGCAAAGGACGGGAGCCCAACAATATCTCTGTGAATGACGTCCTTGATGATGTGCCCCATAGCCATGCAGAACAGTCCAGTCAGGTGTGTAGGACTATAGTCCCACTCGTGCATTGTGGTGCCACCTGTGTGTAGTGTGATAAATGCTGCTGTGTGCCATTCCGGGGCTACAATGTCTGAAACAAGGCTATTACTGAATATGGTGGCCTAGTGGGGAGACATGTAATTCAGAGTTTGGTGGACATCACAGTCTGGGACGTTGGAAGGTGACATGGGGCCAGTGTCCCAGGACATATAGAGTGTAGGTCAGTACTGTGTAGGTGTGACCACAGGGACGCCACAATGTTCATGTATGGACAGGGTGTAATGTCAGCATTGAATCCATCCTCCAGCATGTTGCCAACATCACCTGGGTCTGTAATGTTCCTGAGTGACTATTGTATGTGACAGCAGATGTGGGTGTTGCCATCGACTACTGACATACCACCATAATGCCTGGTGGTACACCCCGGAATGTGTGGCAGTCATGTTTACGTAGCTAGTCTTGGAGTATGTGATGAGGGACCCTGTGCCCCCACCACGGCTGACTAGTGAGCCACCCCACACATGGGAATGTACACCACTGTGCAACAGCCTACACCTGTTGTACATCATATGTCCATGGAACATGACCACCAGAGTGGCGTCTGTTATCTGGTGTGTACCATCTTGGCTCTGTGTGGAATAGCATGATCCATGCAGTTGTGTACATGCTAATGAAGTGCAATGGGGTATGTGTCAGCATTTGTATGTGCATTGTCCATCTGCACGGGTGTCATGACGTTAACAACCGCTGTCAGCAGACGTCTGTAGTAGGTGTTGTAGTACTCATGTACTGTGTATGCGGTGATGGGTGTGGTGCCGGGATGTGGCTAACAAGGTTGATTAGCATATGTTCGGAATCCACCAATGAGGGGATAACCCCAGGTGTGTAACACCAGTCACATGATGGTAGTGTTCATGCCAAGGTTAATGTAGGTCTAGGAGGTGGTGTGTATGGGTTGATCCAGCAGAGTGGAGGTTATGACTCATGGATGTGTCGGCACATGTGTGGCTATCCCAGTGAAGTGTGGGGTAGTGTCAGTCACACATCAGTAGTAGCTGTCTGAGGCCCACTGTCCAATATACCAACATAGAAGGTATGTTACCCGTGGGGTATGATGTTGACTCTGTAGCTTGTTACAATGTGTATAGCGGTCCCGGACACAGTTAGTTGCACGTGGAGCACTTCTGATGCATTGTGCTAAGTAATTCGCCAGGATGTATGCAAAACATAGTGGGATATGGGAACCCCTCAGCTGTGAGTGTGCCGGTCCAGGTATGTGCCTGAAAGGTATGGCCTGTCTATAACCTGTCATTGCAGGTGTGCTCTGCAGAGCCTAGAGGCAGGTCACAGTCACTGCAGAGATGTCTGAGTTGTGCATTATAAGGTGTGTCTTGCCTGCGTGCGTCACAGAGGAAGATGCAAGCATTGTGTCACATGACCCCATGTCGTGCCTGCCAGTTCCCATCCTGCCGGTGACAGTTATTGGAAACTGTGCAAGACAGGCAGTATAGAAGCAGCAAGAGCCTTACATATGAGCTGTACTCCCAGGGCTGACAGGTGCAAGTCATCTGTGCCACAGCATTGTGTTTGACCAGGTCAGTCAAAGCGGACAGGTACCAGATGCCTATGGAATGACAATAGGAGCATAGGCATCTATTGAAGTGACACAGTCGGTCATTGTACAGTGGTATTGTGTCCATATGAATGCAAAATGCTCCCCGAGGCTTGGCCCACACCTTCAGGGCTATAAGACTGGTGAGCTATTGCATGTCCCTGCACACGTAGTCTGTGAAGTGGCATCACAGGGCAGTCACACTAACATGGAGAATGACAGTCACATCGTACCTGGTGAGGTGTGGTATGGGTGCATAGGTTATGTTGCAGAAGCAGTTACCCGACAGCAAGATGTAAGCGACTATCACCTTGTGTAGCCTGCTGTGTGGAACTGCAGTGTGACTCCCTACAGAGTCATCTATGACTGGTGTGTTATGAATGTTATAACTCCCTATTGGCTATATGTGATGGGCACACATGAGTCTGTGGGCTATAAGCTGGTGATGTCTTCCATGATGGGGGCTACCTCTGGTGCCTACAGTGAGTATGGAGACGTACTGCACAAGTCGTCCTCGTAGGTGTGGCCAGTGGTGTAGATCATGTGAGACTATGTGATGGGTGGGGTGTGTTGCGAATGTTACACATCCCCAAATGACTGTCAGGTGCAGTCAGGGTTGGTGCCAGCATTACCCCCAGCCATAGCTATCAACCTCCTGTCCCCAAAATGAGGAACATTATCCCTCATACTGTGTGACAAATGGGCAAAATGTGGAACACTTACAACTGGCTTACTAACAGCTTTAACTATGAAGGGCATATGATGGCTAAAATAGGCTGGTTTTACGTATAAAAAAGATATTCTAATGAATTAATATGATTCCCATCTATTTAGCCATGGCTAGCAGGTAAACAATTTCCAACAATGAATGTGTGACAGACCCTTTCAATGTGAAACCTTGAGGAACATGCACCTTTTAGAACCCCAAATGAGTTACGTTCCTCGTAATGAGGTACACTTGAGAGCTATGCCCCCAGCACGGCTGCAGAAGTGCATCCTCCACAGGCTGTAGTGTCGTATGTTGGGAGGTGAGCATTGAATGTGTACATGAGACAATTGCTCTATTGCCACATGTACGACATATCCCTCATATAGACAGGCAGTAGCACTGGTACGTGACAGTTGGACATGCCTGTATATACAACCATGTCCCACAGGATATGTATGCGTGTGTACAACAGCTGTTGTACCATAAGCAAGCTGGGAAGTGTAGGACAGCCAGTGTACCTGTGGGAAATGGTGTGGAATGGGTGCTATAGTAATCAGTAGCTCATGACATGCCCACAAGTTCTGAACAAGTGCCTAGCATGACCATACAATACAGATAGGGTGTTGGATAATATCAACCTACAAGTGGTGATGACAGTCATTTTGGGTGGCACTGCACTATAACCCTGCTGAGTATGGTGTGCATGTCCATGAACCATTAGCACTGTAGATGTTAGCAGTGCAGATGTACAAGACAGCACGGATATTTGATTACAAATACCTTTGTATGTCACAGGAGTGTTCCACCAGTAGCCTGTTGACAGACTCACAACTACAAAAGGTGCAAGAGTGACATGTGCACATCACACCAGTGCCAGCTACAGTAGAACAGGGTTAATGTGTTGTACCCCACCCTCATTGTAGCCCATACCACACAGACAAATGTTAGGCATCTGTGTATGTAAGGCTGTGAATGGCGATGACCTATCAGTATAGCTGCGTCAGTGTTGTGAACAACATACAGAATTGTCTGTGTGGGTGAGGTGTGTGACATATGTGCACAGTCTGATAGATGATACCAGCATTGTCACCGCTAGGTGAACATCCCTGTACCCATAAACAACTACATAGGCTGTGGTCAACATTATGGACACTGTGTAAGGGATGGTGCTGTGCAGTGCACCCCCCAACTTGGTGACATCTCCAGGCCCCTTAGGTAGTCATATGAGGTACCCATGTCATGTCAGGGTGCCATCCATGAGCACGGAGATCACTGGGCATGCATATATAGCACTGTGGTGACCACCCACCCAACATGGTTTCCACCCTGGACACAGCACCATTACTGCATTACTATCCTTCTTAGAAACAGTCAATCAAGCCAGGGATTCTGGGTTACTAGTTTCCACTGTACTGCTAGATCTATCTAAAGCCTTCGACACCATCTCTCACAAACACCTTCTCTTTCATCTATCAAACCTTCATCTCTCCCCTGACACTCTATCCTGGTTCTCTAGCTACTTATCAGACAGATCCCAAGCTGTCAAATGGAACAACTCTACCTCCTCATTCTTACCTACACCCACTGGCGTTCCCCAGGGGTCCATCCTTGGACCCATGCTTTTCAACATCTTCATAAATAACCTTCACTCTGCCATCCCAGACACAACAGTCATCCAATACGCTGATGATTCTACCTTAGTCTGCACCGCCTACAATATTCCCGAACTACTGACAAAAACCCAAATAGCTTTTTCCACTACAGAGAACTGGATGCACTAAAATCATCTCTCTCTCTCAACTCTAATAAATCCAAAATTCTTCTCTTCACTCCCTCCAGGGCTTGCACATTTGATAAAACAGCATTCAAAATCATAAGCCAAACCATGTCACCCATAGAGGTGGTCCCATCTGCAAAACTCCTTGGCATCACTATAGACGAGCACCTCAAATTTGATAGCCACATACAACAAAACATAAAGAAAACCCACCAAAAGCTAGGCATGCTCTATAAAAACAACTGCTTTCTGTCCAACTCCGCTAGGCATTCCTTAGCTTTTACCTATCTTCTGCCATCTCTACTATATGGAGCCCCTCTCCTTACTAACCTGTCTTCTTCCATCTCCACCAAACTCGAAATGTGCTATAATAAAATCTCAAAATTTGCTACCAAATCTAAAACCTCTTCTCATCATTGTCTTTCCCTACAAACTCTGAACTGGCTAGAACTCCCTAACTACCTAGAATACTAACCACTGCTCACAAATTAATATTCTACCCTGATAAATGCCCAGCCCTAGAAAACATCCTTCCACCATACACCCCAAACAGATCTCTAAGATCTGAACACCGAAATTTAATCACCATCCACAAACCCAATCGCCCTGCTGGCCAGCTCCTTCTCTCCTACTCTCTTGGCAGGAAATGGAACTCTCTCCCTTCTACTCTTAGAAAAACATCTAACACTGAAGCCTTCAAAACCCAACTTTTCTCTTACTTGTCCACTAAACATAAGTGTACCTGCTTACATCCTACTTAAATTTAAATAAATTCCCCTTGAATCCCTCTATATCCTTTCTCTCTACTCTATCCTAATTCTCTCTTTTTTTTTCCTCTCTTCTCTTTTCTTCTCTCGATCACAGCTTGATCAAACCTTAATCCACTCTCAGTCTACGTACTCTCTCTCTCTTCTCCTCATATGTAAATATTGTAAATAGCATGTAACCTTAGACCTTCTTCTCATACAGTTTAACCTGCTACTTGAAGGAAACTACTAAATCTATTATCTACCTTCCTGAATGATGATTTTTGAAGTATACTGTGTGTTTTTGCTTTTTTTACTAATCTGTATAAATGTAATGTAATTTCAAATGTATATATTTTATTACTACCTTTTACACCATGTAACTAAAATTGAATTTGCTTTGCTTTTGGAGCTTTTCTCCCCGGGCCTCCACTGAAAATGGGTACGTTCTGGCCCAGTGGACTTCCCCGGTAATCAAACTGGAAATAAAATAAATAATAAATAAATAAATATTGGATCACACACCACCTTTAAGGGGTAATGGCTATACATGGATGTGCAATACCAGCCTTCACAATCCTCACCTCCACTATGCAGCATGCTGTCTACCTTGCAGAAAGACATTTGCTACACCATGATGATGTGCATGCTACATGTCCATATCCTGATCTATAAGACATATGTCATGGACAGCCACCGTCCTAATACTAGGATCGCCACAGGCTGGACAGATCCCTGTGCCATATATGTGACATACTCCCGCCATACCATGCAACCCTGTCCATCAAAGCTGCACATGTCATCCCAGTCATACATAGTGTGATGGCCGCATGGTAGATGTACTACCAACTGACTGGATTAGTAATGTGGCACTGATGCACCTTGCGGTGGCACAATGGCTGTCTGTAACAGCTGGGAAACCGTGCCCGCACATGCTATGGTTGATAACCATCCCTGCGAATGTCGTCTGACTAGCCATTGTCCCATGCCTATCACATGTGCAATACAGGTGATCCGTGGCAGGCTGTTGAACAGCTGTACAGTGCTGTGTAGCTGTATATGGCAAAACACATGCATGTACAGGTGTCCATGCGTATGTGTGCATTGTCACTGCTCAAGTCAATTATGGCTGTGTCTGTGTTGATATGTGACATATACACAGCATCCAGGACAACAGTAGTACCGTGGACACATCCAGGCATGCGCAGATAGGTAGAACACAAGTGCAGGCAAATAGATATGCCCACAGCAAGACAGCATTTACATGGAGTATGAACACTGTAATGAGGTGACACACATATATGGTGATGATATCCAATGCATAATGGGTGTGACATGTGTGTGACACAAACACGTCAGTCGTGTCAGTGTCATGATGCTTTGCAAAGATAACTGTGCAGATGTAGTAGATGTCATAGAAATGTATGTGCAGCAGTATCTCTGTACATCTCTGAAACTGTGACCTGTCACCATCATTATGTCTTACAGATAATGCCCCGTACATGCCTCCCAGCATACACCCGCCAGGAGGATGATGTCCTCATCCCACAGCTCCATGACAACTATGACTTGTTGTTCAGCCATGTGCCACAGCATGCCCAGCAGCGGGATGACCTGTGGCAGGATCTACTTAGGAGGGTGAATGATGTGGGTGGCCATAACTGCATCTACCAGCAGGTGCGCAGACACTGCATGGACTTGATACGACATGCAAAACAGCATGCCACTGCAATCGCCAATGAACAAGGTGGAACAGGTGGTGGGCCACCAACCCAGCCCCCACTCACACACACCGAGGAGCTACTGGCCAGTCTGGGGACACCCAGGGAACAGCATCCAGAAACACTAGCTGCCATCGTGGAGGTGGGTGTCTCCCAACCAATGAGCCTGGAGTTGCCTGGTAAGTCAGTACTGCACATATGGCTATTATATCCCATGTAGTTGCATGTGTCACTGTACATTATGTAAAGTAACAACATATGCAAGGTATGTGGACACACATGCTGCATACTACAGTTGCTACGTTGTGTATGCACACATGTGCATATTATATGCTATTACACAGGTGAATGTGTTCACATGCACAGTGCAACCTGTGGCTGTCATACAGTCATGGATAATGTTCATACTGGTGTGTCACCCCTATACAGGTACCTCTGGCGTGCCGCACAGACATGAGTCCATTGCAGGTGAGACTGTCATCAGTATCAGGCATGTTACAGTGTAGATCTATTTGCCATGTGGCCAGTTAACACTTGCACACCTGATGTTTGTTCCAGTCACGATATGCAGGTTGCACTACCCTTCATTCACACAGGCCACCCATGTGCAATATATACAAATGTAATGATACACCGACTTGAAACCACAGTACTTGTCATTGCGAAATGTGTGGTCAGCTGTGCATACAACGGTGGAGGTGTTCTACAATGGAGGCATATGTAGTATGCATTGGAACAACATGTGTGGTACGTACACAGTACCACACAGTGAGCTGTGATATGGGCAGCCCACAGGTGTCACCATTGTGTCATATGACCCTGCACTGGGTGCACACATTGTGATGTGCCACCTGACATGTCCCAGACATGTAGTGTTCTGTCTGCAATATTGTCACACTATCGCATGACCTATACCCCACATACCAAACATACAACCCGTTGTCTGCATAGCCCAGTGGATTGTGACATATCTGACATCTATGGGTGTATTTCATATGGGACAACACAGACATGTGAGATAGATGGCCATCACACACAATTGGCCAACACATGTGCACACATGGCCATGGGGGATGGCCAGAGACATGTAGCCACACAGTACATGGGATGTGTATACACCCTGTTGCACATTGTCCACACATGGTCCAATTATAGCCTTAGTTATAGCCTTAGTTGACCAATTATACAGTTGATGTGGTACACTGGGCAACCTAAAAGCCTGTGCACAGCTACTGGAGGTGTCACTGAAGTCTACCATATACGATCTGTTGAACATCACGACTGTGTTGCAGTTATGGCTATGCAATGTGTACATATTATGCATTCTACAGCAACATAGATGCCTCATGATGCCATGCAATGGCACAGTGTCTGTACTTCACACTACCCTCCCATGCTCATGCACATTTGCTAAACATGCACTCTATCTGTAGGGCATACACACAACACTGCAATGTAAAGCCCATTATGATGCTGTACATGTGTTACGACACCATTGTGTCAGACATGTATGCATGTTAATGCACATGTCAGCTGATTACATGTCAAGGTCACGTCAGCCATGTGTACTGTTATCCTGTTCTGGGCCACATGGTGTATCACGGGGATGCATGCATACTACCATGATTGTGTGAACTGCATGGCTACTGATATGACACCTGCTTGCTGTAGTGTGCACCCCAGGGAGGTATGCTTACTAACACTTTTAATGTCTGAGCTGCATGCCCTCTGCTGTATCGCAGGCACGCTGCATGCCATCTGACAAATCACATGCATGGTGTGTCTGTGTTTGTGTGTGTCTGTGTTTGTGTGTGTCTGTGTTTGTGTGTGTGTGTCTGTGTTTGTGTGTGTGTCTGTGTTTGTGTGTGTGTGTGTGTCTGTGTTTGTGTGTGTGTGTGTCTGTGTTTGTGTGTGTGTGTGTCTGTGTGTGTGTCTGTGTCTATTGTACTTTACAGTATTTCTTTGCATTCACGGGTGATGTAGGTGTGTTACCCTCCTGCGGTCCATCTGATGTTAGTGTTCCAGCAGATACTAGCGGTGATGAACATATGCATGAGGTACAGGCGGGGTTGCCAGGGGCTGAATCTGTGCCAATGGTTACCATCCCAGCTATGTCCCCCTCTTCCCCGCACACAGTTCTGCTGCCAACACATACCGCATCACCAGTGGCCATAGAGGAAGGACAGTCAGCGTCTGTTAGCATGGAACAAGAATGTGTGGTGGCTACAGAATGTGTGTCTACACACCATGGTGTCAGTGTAATGACTGCAGATGTGCCACACAGGCATGTGGCCGGTTCTGCTCGTAGGAGGACCTCTGGAAGACATGCACCTGCAGGACAGAGAGCAGCAGCTGGTATCACCAGACGCATGTTCCAGACTGTAATGGCGGCACAGGCACATGCTAAATGGCAGAACAGAGAAGGGCAGAGGCTGCAGAGGGCTGCTATCCATACCCTACATGACAACATCTAGGCATTGGCAAATGCTCAACAGCAGATTGCTAATGTTCTGGATAGGCAATTAGGTCAAATGGTTGGAATCCTTGACCGAGGCATGGAAATCCGCGAGCGGGAGCTGTCTGTGCTGGAACATCTGGTAGGAGTGAGGCGTAGGCCACGTGGACATAGGCCAGCAACACCACCTAGTGTAGGTCGACGTGAGCATGCCACCTCACATGCCCGCTCCCATACTGCCGGTAGCAGTAGCAGTGCAGCTGGTGCTGCGCTGTCAACACCAGGACACAGCAGGCCACATGGATGTGGCCCTGGACGTTCTCAGCGGGGACATGGTTCCAGCAGACATGTGTCGTCGGACAGTAGCCACTCTGTACCTCGACCTGGTAGTGCCCGTGCAACCCCAGGCAGGCACAGGTCACATGGCCGTGGACGGACACAGTGAGCTGTACAACCTGCTCTGTACAATCTGGGGCTGTCAATTATACCCCGTGTAGGCCTCACAAATGGCAGAACTGTGTACACATATACACGCACACAGCAAACACAACTGTAGGGCTCCACAACATCCACATGCATTCTGCACAGACATGTCCAATCAATTCACCGGCCCTTACACACACACATGATGTTATCCATTGGTGCAGCCAATGCCCCTGGCAAACATATCACCCTGTGCATATGATGAAGCCTGTGCCGCATCCCTGTCATCCACACCATCGGTGCAGGGTTATGCACAAATATTCTGATGCACAGGGTGAACAGCATAGTGAGAGGTGTATGTAATATTACCTGTGTATGCATAGTGAGGGATGTGTATGTTGCAGTGGTTGTGTGTGAATACTAAGAGATGTGTATGTGACATAGGTTGTGTACTGTCGACATGCACCAGTCATACCATGTAGTGCAGGTGCAGCATGCATTGTGATGTGTTCATGGTATGTGTCTCGGTTACATCTGTAGCACCATGTTGGTTGTGATACCCTGGTTCCCTCCTATGGTGTACTTGTATGTGCCTACAGGTAGCAGTGTTTGCAGTCCCCCACATGTAACTGTGGATTACTCACAGGCATGTCTGGCAATATCAGCATGCTACATGTACCCTCAACCTGACTGCTGGATACACCAACATGACACAGATGTCCGCACATATACTGCACCTGATGCATGTGGTCAGTGCTACAGGTTACACTGGACAGAGACGTGACATACATAGCAGGACACATTACAGGTATGGTGACATGGTGCAGGGGTTGTACACAGCGGTCTGACCAATGATGATGTGAGGTGTCACTTGGTAGCTGGAGGCCACACTGTGCAGCAGTAGGACCCTGTAACAGTACGGGAACATGGCCGCATTCATGGGGTGTACACCACTATAACGCACACCCCATAGTGTGCAGGTGGAGACCCTTGCCTATGTGGTCATCACCCTCACAGTACTATGCACCCACATGACGTGTCACAGAGAAGGGACATGCACAGGTAGCCAGTATGGCTGGAACCTATGGCATCAACAGGGTAGTGCAATGCATCACCATTACGGGTTAGTCACCACGTGGGGTTAGTGATCATTTCCCACCGTATATTAGCATACACCCTCACACCAAGGACCAGACATACATACAGACACACACACACTGTGGTGACCACACATGTGTATACGGATAGCCGACGTGTGTGATGCACCACACCGGCCGACGTCATGCTTCCCACACTGACGTATGTACAGATCTCTACAATGGTGTACAGGGATGTGTAGCAACTGGGACATATTCCCCGAGATATGTGGCATCTCTGGTCACACATTCGGACAGACATGGCAGTGCTGGGAATGATACACCTGCCATATGATGACACATTTGATAGACATGCAGCAGTATTGATTGCATTATGTGTACCAATGCTATATCTGGCAAATGTGCTGCTATATGCACATGGGAGGTTGTAGGTGTTACAGGTGCCATGTGACATATAGTTGATAACACCTGACCGCTGTGTATGCATTATGTCAGCATCATCACATAACAGCGACATAGCGTACTGTTTGCACATGGCATGATAGGATGGTGTGTGACACAACTGTGAGCCACCCCCTGCACACATACATCTACACAGGTGGTTCACCATATTATGTACACACATCCCTCCATACGTGCTGTTTGTATGTCACCGTATACAGGTGTCAATGGTAGGTCTGCATTGCGACTGCATGTCGTAGGTAGGTGCAACTATGTTACGGACATCGGCCACTGCACATGCATGGTTGCTGCATGCACAGTACAGATGTCACATGTGTCTCCTGTTGCCATGTTTGTATGCATTGCTATTGTTGGACATGTGTGTTGACATACATAACACATGGACTGTGGTATGATATCACAGGTGTCACAGGCGACCAGTACAAGGGTATGTGTCCTGGTCAACATTGCTACCCCCTGTAGTGTGAGCATTCAACAGACATGGGCCCACCTTCCATTCACATGTGTAGCATTGATTAGGCCAGTGTTATGCACGAGGTACATCAAAGGCTATGTATGTATGTGTTGTGTGTGCAGTCCATGCACACATCCACACAATCACATGTATGACATATCCAGACGTGTGTTCATTGGTGTACAGCAACAGTCAGGTGTCACAGCTGTGTAAGGGCCGTGGTATGTCTTGAGATGACCTGTTCATGTATACTGGTATCATTGCAATGCATAACACCTGTTGGATCCCTGTTGGTACATATGTACTCTGCACAGCTGGTATACACCTCTGTATAGCCCAGTTGTCATGTGTCACGTGGTGTTGTGGTACTGTAAGGCTGTGTAGTGCTGCACCGACGACATGGTGCTGACTTGACAGCTACAGTGTACACTGCAGTGTGTACGTGTGTGACCTGCACCTGTGACAGCTGTGATGGCAGCTGTGTGTGTACAGGTCACTGCATGTGTGACCGCCCTGTGCGTGAGGACAGTTATACCTTACTGTGCCCTTCTGTACTGTGCCCTTCTGTGTGTACACTCCATCTGCATGCACGACAGGCCTTTGCAAGAGCTAAGTGTGTGAGCATGCCCAGTATGCTGTTGTGTAGATGGACACACAGTACAGTCCATGTACACAGTTGTGTAGATGGACACACGGTACAGTCCAATCTGAGACCTTCTGTGTTTACACTCCATCTGCATGCAAGACGGCCCTTTGCAACAGCTAAGTGTGTGAGCATGCCCAGTATGCTGTTGTGTAGATGGACACACAGTACAGTCCATGTATGCAGTTGTGTAGATGGACACACGGTACATTCCACACTGCGCCCTTCCATGATTAGACTCCGCATGCATGCAAGATGGCCCTTTGCAACTGCTAAGTGTGTGAGCATGCCCAGTATGCCGTTGTGTAGATGGACACACAGTACATTCCACACTGCGCCCTTCCGTGATTAGACTCCGTGTGCATGCGAGATGGCCCTTTGCAACTGCTAAGTGTGTGAGCATGCCCAGTACGCTGCTGTGTAGATGGACACACAGTACATTCCACACTGTGCCCTTCCGTGATTAGACTCCGCGTGCATGCAAGATGGCCCTTTGCAACTGCTAAGTGTGTGAGCATGCCCAGTATGCTGTTGTGTAGATGGACACACAGTACATTCCAAACTGCACCCTTCCGTGATTAGAATCCGTGTGCATGCAAGATGGCCCTTTGCAACTGCTAAGTGTGTGAGCATGCCCAGTACGTTGTAGATGGACACACAGTACATTCCAAACAGACATGTGATACTAAGCGTGTGGGCATGGCCATTGACATCCTGTATAGCCATGGTGGTCATCCAGGCAACAGATGTCCATTTTCAATGTCACGATGGATGCCTACATTGAACACACTGGTTGCTGTCTCGAAGGGTGTACTGTCTGTGGCACATCCCGTATCTATTTAGTGTTGTAGTGCTCCGTAGATATTTAGTTGGCCCGATGACAGCACTGCCGTGTTTGTCTACGTCTACCTTGGGACAGTAATATGCTTTCAGACTGCTCACTCTCTAAACATTCCCTATCGGCATCTTTGCCTTTGTGGATGATGTCACCCACCTAGAAGTGTGCCTCTGGGAGTGCTGTGTTCAGTAATCTCGGTAGTGCATTCTGTCAGTGCGTAATGCTGTAGTGTGATAAAGTAGTTAGGTGTATGTTCAACTCCCGGCCCTGCCAAGTGTGTGTGTGTGTGTGTGTGTGTGTGTGTGTGTGTGTGTGTGTGTGTGTGTGTGTGTGTGTGTGTGTTTCCAGCTGCCTGGGGACACAGTAATGCTTTTAGATGCCTCACAACACATACATTCCCTATCGGCATCTTTGCCTTTGCGGATGATGTCACCCACCTAGAAGTATGCCTCTGGGAGTGCTGTGTTCAGTAATCTCAGTAGCGTGTTCTGTAAATGCGTAATGCTGTAGTGTGATAAGGTAGTTAGGTGTATGTTCAACTCCCGGCCCTGCCAAGTGTGTGTGTGTGTGTGTGTGTGTGTGTGTGTGTGTGTGTGTGTGTGTGTGTGTGTGTGTGTGTGTGTGTGTGTTTCCAGCTGCCTGGGGAGACAGTAATGCTTTTAGATGCCTCACAACACATACATTCCCTATCGGCGTCTTTGCCTTTGCGGATGATGTCACCCACCTAGAAGTATGCCTCTGGGAGTGCTGTGTTCAGTAATCTCGGTAGCGTGTTCTGTAAATGCGTAATGCTGTAGTGTGATAAGGTAGTTAGGTGTATGTTCAACTCCCAGCCCTGCCAAGTGTGTGTGTGTGTGTGTATACATATATTTATATATATATATATATATATATATATATATATATTTGTAATATGTATGTGGATATTAGCACTATTGAATGTGCTGCATTGTCTGTACATGTTCACCTTGGATGTATCTGAATGTGCTATGGCTCTGTGATAGTGCACATACTGTGTACTGTAGTGATCCTGGGTTATAGTTGTGTAGTGACCAGTTATTTTGTTGCTGGGTATTACCAGGGACATTGAAAACAATGATAGTACAGCACCTTTAAACGGTCATGTGCACATCTCAGCAGCAGTCAGCAGTGGTTATTACTTTGGAGGATGAGTATGGCTCATATAACTATGTATTAAATGACAATACTATGCAAATCAGGTTAACATTACTGACACCCGTTTATCCACAGGTTGTGATACAGATCCCAAGTATATATGTGTATACATTGCCAGGTGCAGGACTGGACTATGGTTGAATGCATGGAGGGGTGTCCATGGCCAGGAATGTTGATCTGTACAGCCTGGCAGGTACAGTCTGTGACTGTCCCACAACCTCCAGTATATGGCTAACACATGCTGAAACAGTGTACATGCAGAGACACACATAAAACAAACAGCTAGGGATAACACATACACACACACATTGCATCAACATTGGGCCATGCAAAACCTATTGTCCCTCACACACACACAAATGCATACATGTTGATTGGCTGGTTCAATGACAGGCTCTGGAAAAGAAACTACATACCCTATGCATATGATGACACCTGTGACACCTTTTGTAATGTGTAACATTAATGCAGGTACAGACTAACATGGTGCTGATGCACAGGGTGGCTTCATAGCACTGTAATAATATTACAATGTTGTTAACACAAAGTGTGATTTCCTTCTAGGTGTATGCAAGCAGGCATGATACATTACAGCTATGATCATCAATGTAGTATAGTGTACAGCACTGTTAATTCTGAAGATGTATTATCCATCCATGTGCCATTTGACTCATGTGTGTAGTGTTGGCAGCATGTGTTTCAGAGTGTGCAGTACGTGTGTGATGTGTATAGTACAGATTTTCATGTATTTATATGTGAACATGGTGAAGGTGCACTGTCTGCATGTACATGTATAGTGGACACATTGGAATGGTGACATGCCCTGTATTTCACACTGTTAACACTTCATAGTTTCTATTGGTCGCCGGTATGCATTATACTACACATATTGTTGTACTTGTCTACACATGTGTGATTGCTATGGTTTTACACGGTGCTGTGGGTGATACTGTTACTATCTGTGATTGTTTTGCATTATGGTAGTAGACACGACCTCAACAGTCTGAATAACCAATTGTTATATGATATCTTCACAACTGACCCACACATGTAGGACACACAGTAGCATGTGGATCCTACATGTACTATACTATACCAGTATGCACTGGTATTGACCGCCACACATTGCTGGGACCATTACTGTTTGACATATAGCCATGTTAGTTAAAAGCAAAGACAATACGGATATTCCACATCTGGGAATTCATACTGTGGCCTAGAATGCATTCTGCACATGACACAGTTATTCTACACAAGGGTATCATACAGACAGATACGTGTTATCCAACCCATGCTGTACACCTGTAAGGCTAAACAGAGTCAGTTATCCACATTTCCTACACATACTTTACCAACAGTAACACATAGGTATTACACACCAATATGTATAATGGGTAACAATGTGTACATATAGATATGTGCTATGTCATTTGTCTTTTGATATTTGCATTTACAATGGTATTTTGAAGTACATCACTGTATCACATATGCAATGAGAGTTCTGCATGCATATCCTCCAAGGTGGTTGTACAACTATGATGAATGTCCATTATTGACATACTTTGCTGTGTTTGAACTGTTCTGCAATAATACACATACATGAACAGTCACTCACACTATGTATATAAACTGTCATGTGTGTGTGTGTGTGTGTGTGACACAGATGACCTAGGCCACAGACAATTCTGGTACATGTAGTTGACAAGTGCTTTAATGCTCCACCAGATGTGTCCAGGCACCAGAACTGTGACTTCAGCGACACAAACACATGCTAGAGTAAAGTTTCTGTATGTGCGTGTGCCTCATTATGGCATTCCTGTTCATGTGTGTGTGCATTTCTGATGTGTGTCATCAGCCACAGTTGAACTGCACATCCGGCATCCCCCACTAGGTGACCATGAGGGTTGTCCCCATTGCCAAATATTTTGTACAGCTGCGTCAGATGCCACATATCGGAAGCATTGCAGCTTCCAGGGCATCCAGCACACACATTAATTTTTATGGGCTGGCCATCACACACAAACCATCACTTCATGGAGGGGAAGCCCTTGTGGATGATGTAGGCCCTTCCACACTCACTGTCTGGTGCTTTGATGCATATGTGCGTGCAGAGTATTGCACACAGTACTTAGGGTATTCCACTATTGTGTGGAAAAGACACATATTGCTGCCCAATACCTTATGGGAATTGGGGATATATACATCATCACTGACATGTGCTGACATGGCATTCATGAACTGGTGCAGTACCCTGGATGCTGATTTTTGTAAAATCCACATCATATCACCAATGGTACCTGTTGCTGGTATCCTTAGGGCAACACAAACCTTGGTTTCCACTGGGATAGGTTTCCCTCTGTTGGTTCTGTGTGTGAGATATGGCCTGCACAGCTCCACAATCTTCTGCAGGAGGTCTCTGTCCACTCTATAGCGCTCTACTATTTCCAGCTCATGTAGCCCCTGGTATGTTACCCTGTGCCTGCACACTCCTCTCCGTCTACTCACTGTGTGATGCTGAGCAGCATTCACATTGGCACAACCCTCCACATGTTGCATATGTTGACGTATAATAGCAATGGCAGCCCCTAACATTATGTTGTCTCAGTTAAGCTTTTACAGTTTTCACTTCTCTTAGTATACTGCAGTGTTGCAGTGTGTCTGAGAAAAACATGGTGGACTGCTGTTTGTAGAGTTGTACGTGCTGTGCTGGCCTACTGTACTGGCTGTGTAATATACTCAGTCTGATTGTTTTCACCTGCTAGCTGTGGTAGTTCTCCTTGGTTCACTTACTGCTATTTGTTTACCTTCTTTTTCACTGTTTGTGTCCACAGTGAGCGGCGCCGCGCATAGGAGCACAGTGAAGTGCACATCCGCTTCCACTTGCGCACACAGGCTTATACATGCGTACAAACACTTACACTGGCTTACACAACATTACACGGGCTTCAACAATCTTACAGTAGCTTACTCGTTCTTCAACTCGTGCACACGGGCTGACACACATGCACACATGCTTACCCGGGCTTACAGGCTTGCACGGACGCAAACACACTTCACCAGGTTTGCAAGGAACTTCATTGATATCCATGGCGTACACCATCAGTTTACTGACTTTACCTAGGATAAATCATAACACGCCACTTCCACTGATGAGTCACTGACAGCAAACATGTGACACACTGCTCCAATAAGATTACAGTGTTTTATACATACACACTCATGATGTCACCTATCTTCTATGCTGATAGTCCCCTTAACCTACTCCTACACTGTAGAGGCTTGGCCCATATGGCATGGCAAATTGTGCTTCACTATCCTCAGCCTCAGTTGCATAGGATTGCCTACTAATTCTTGGTTACATCTCTGAGAGTGCGCTTCCACACATAGCAACCACTACTCAGTAGCCATGTTGTCTTCAGCTTGCCATTCACCTGCATGACGAACTAACTTTTAACTGACATTACAATTTGTATGTATATTTTACATATTTGTCTTGTTTTGTATGCACAGCGCATACTCCCGCCGCTGCGCTATGCTTAAACACCGGAGATCGGGGGAGGACAACTAGAGTTTTATTAATTTTCAATGGAAAAACATGCCACTGGCCTTATATTTGGCCATTGGCATGCTTCTTCAACTAAATCCATCCTTTATTTGCAGATGACATTGCTCCATTTAGCTACTTGCAGAACGTTACTCGGTTAACATCCGTGTACATTTCTGCACATAACTCTACTCTTGCATGGACAGCTTACTGTTTCATGTAGCGCATATTTTACATCATTTGCGTAGCTTTCACCTACAAATGGGGTAATTTGCATATCCTAACATTGTCCGTGCAACGTTCGTTTAAGGGGCTGTGTTACACACCCCTACAGGATATTGCTGAATAGCTCGGCAGACATCTTGCCTTGCTCTACTCTTACTCTACTCGTACACACCGACCAAAGCCTTGTGAATCTTGGCCTAAGCTTTGATGTGTGCTAATATGTCTATTTGTGGAGTAAGCATGGCTGTAGGTATGTTTTGACCTGCTACATCTGTCATTTCTACAGAGCACCTCCCACTATCATCATTTGTAGAGGTGACAGCCCTATAGGAACTATATGTACAGCTGTGACATTTGCCAAGTCCACACATACCTGTGGTCAATACTAAACTGACTACTTCAGCACTTTTCATACCTTCAGATTTGTCTTGTAGTGGTATAGTCGATAATACTGTTTCCTATAACATGTATCTGTTTCTGATACAAGATATGTCATTTTATTACACCACTACACACAATATATGAAGAAATCACAGGCCAGATGCCATTACATTCCTTTTGTAGGACACACCCGCCCAGAGTGTTGTGTTCCTCACAAATGCCAACAGGTGCTAATCAAAACATATTCTGCTATCATCTACCTTATGTGTTCGCCGGTATTTGCGCTTTTCATCAGTGGCAGAACTCACATGCAAGTGTGGGAGACTGAACACTGTATCGGGGACACTGCATAGCACCCTGAGGGACACATTAATGTTGTTTCTATTAACCTTCCACATTGACTATCACAGGGCATTAGTATTCATCCAAATTTATCGAGGTACATGCTTTTGACTTATACATGTTTTGTCATTTGTCATCATGTCTTTTTTCACACCTGTCCACCTAATCTCACTAGTTCTGTACATTTATTTAGGTCAGGGTTACCTTCATACCTCTCAACTGTACACATTTTGGGTAAATGTCCCGAACTTAGACGTCTGATTTTGTTCCTTTTTTAATAATATTGTGCCTTTCTGGTAAGTTAGTGGGAAGTCATTAGGGACTGTGGGGTTAGACAATAATGACAGACATTTGTAGTTTACAATTAATAACCCTCAAAACATTCATACTAATGACTGATCCATTATTCTATCAACGTTCTGACTTTGTAAGAGGAATATTTGAGATATTCCCTATTTGTACTTATTTTAAAATGCCTTTGTCCAGATGTCTTATTCTAATTGAGAGGTATGGTTACCATCTTATTCGTACACATGTACGTCCATGATAATCACTTACACGACACTAATATAACTCCCTACGTCTTCCCCTAATAGTTTACACAATATCCAGTAGATGGGTTCTTCATTTTTGGAAGTTAGAGGCGTCTGCTATACCTACATAGGAATATTAATCACTCCCATGGGGTGGACCTCATAAATCTGTGCCAACCAACACCTAGGCACCTAGGCCCATTATTGCATACCCATGATTCCCAGACCTGACACCCCTCCACAGTAGTCATAACACATATTTAATGTGAGCGATAATAAAGTATGATGACACTTCTAAGCACTATCCACTCTCCTTATGTCGGGACATATGTCATACATTCTGTCAACCCATGTGTTATTACACTTGCACAAGCTACTGTTGCATGTACAACTATATTGTAGTTGTGGATGACACTTCTTTGCAGCAATCATTACAGGACCGTGTGTGTATAGATTCACAATTTTTGGGGTCCTGCAAAGGACACCTATATCCATGTTTAAAGAGTAGGACTTACAGATTTGGCACACTGATACTTTCCGGGCAATAGTTTTGAGAGCAGCAGTGTATTTACCTTAATTGCATGTCTGTATGTCTATCCATACTAGCTATGGTGTAACCTATTTATGTACATGTGTTATATCTACGAGGACATTTGTTTATATGTTTGTTAGGTATATATCAATTAATGTTGTATGTGTTTGTGTGTGTGTGTATATATATATATATATATATATATATATATATATATATATATATATATATGTCTGTACATAGACATTACATGTAGAAACCAGCGTTCATTTGCTATGCTGTGAGCGGATTACACACGCACAGGCGCACTTGCATTTCCTTATTGTGGGTTACGCGCAGGCACACATGCATATCCTTATTGTGGGTTACATATGCTTACTATGTCTTTGTGCTTATGTGGGCTTTATTACTTGTGACAGTACCAGTAAAATATCTGTAATCCGGTTAATGGACATATGCGAAACACACGTTCACCTTTACATATTTAAATGTCTGTACAGCACAGACGCATTCATTACACTTTAACATTATATGTGCTGTAGTCGTAGTTGAACCGGGATTGCATTCATGTTGGCCGGATGCTGTAACCACTATACTTTTTGTGTTCTGACTCATTTATATGCATACCCATAATACATAGCTACATTAACATATGCCTCACCGCTTCACTTACGACACAGGCATCCATTCTCCTGCTGCAAAAAATGCGGTACTACATATTACACATTCCCTATTCCCTACTGCTCTGGACCCAAGCTGCATATTTAATCACTGCAGGGATATTCAGAACCCCAAGGCTTATAGTCCTGACACATACAAGTCTTTAATTGTCAGGGTGTTCATGTGGTGATCTGGGTTTAGGCTTGTCCGCCTGGTGAACAGAACTGCCCTGATCGTGTTCAAATGTCAGACAAAGCACATGAACAGAGTTTGTCCATTTTAAACATTTTATCTGTGTTTACAGACACAGGTATTTGGGCACCTGTCAGCAGCTTATAATGTTGGCAATACATAATATGGGTGGGGGTAGTTACAATACATAATCCACGGTGAGTGGTATTCCCATTCACATTATTTTACCTGTGTTTACAGACACAGGTGTTTGGGCACCTGTCAGCAGCTTATAATGTTGGCAATACATAATATGGGTGGGGGTGGTTACAATACATAATCCACGGTGAGTGGTGTTCCCATTCACATTTGACTATTTCCTGTATTCATTCGTACGAGGATTATTATTTTGGACATGAATTAACTATGAATTAACTACAGGTATGCAGTAGTACAGTAAACATATGTGAAGGTTTGTTACAGTAAAAATGTACGGACCTCTGTAATACTCGTGGACTACCCCACATCATTCACAACATTTCATGCTAATGTACATACTATTATTCTGTGAACTTTCGAAGTTTGTGAGAGCAGTATTTACATCTGTCCCTATTTGTCCACCCATCATTTTAGGCTTTGTCCAGATTTTGTTGCTGTAATAGGTTGAGAGGTGGTGTCGGTATGTGATTGAGTTGAATATATACTGTCGATAATTCAGTGGGGAGTAGGGTTACCACCTCTTCCTCTTTGCAAGGTGAAGTCCCACTTTGGACAGTTGTGTCCTGCGATGAAACCTAAGATATGGCAAGTGTCCTGTGATTTTAAGACAAAGGTATATTTCTTATTTTCTTTAATAGTTGCATGATACAGGTATTTTGTATCTGAAACACATAACTATTATTTGGGATAGCATAAGCAATTCAAATGCTATGACATAAGCTTTTATCTTGGCAAACAAGTGTAATTCTGTCCTTTGCACTGGCCGGGGGTATGTTTTATCCTGCAAATTCTCACATTTCTACAAAAGATGTCCCACCTTGGGCATCTGAACAGGTGGCAACCCTAGTGGGGAGACCTGCATGGTAGACAGGTGTTCCATCCTGCGTAGTATGTTTTGCATATCTGTCTAGAAACTGAACAGTACCGTGACTACACATACATGTTTTGTCCAGATGTGTACAGTACTAGACACCGTGGCGTGTAAACAACTCTGATGTTTCAACAGGTTACCTATCCCACGTGGGATGTACACACATTTTGCCAGAACATGGACGTGCGGGCATTTGGATTTACGTAACTGTGATGGGATGTTTACACATGTGGGATACATATTTGCAATCCTGACACTGCCTAGGACGATACTTCCTACTACATATGGGGAATACTCGCTATGTGTAGGTGTACGGCTGCGCAAGGCTGGTAGCTGGATTTGGTGGACATTTCGACATGGGTGCGGGTTATGTGCTATACAGGGGTTGTTGCGTATTGCATTTGCATGCATGGGTTCTGCATTTGGATGTCCCGGTTCCGCATATAGCATCCTATGTTTATGTGCCGGTTACGTTCCTGTTCATGTGTATAGCACATTTTAATATTCATATGTTTGTGAGAGTTTGGTATACAATTTGGACTGTCAGGTTTCTTTACAGTTGTTATATGGCCACAACTGCCCAGCTGTGTACTATCACTGCCACTGTGGAACTGCTAGTGACCCTGCCCATGGGGCTAGATGTGTGTATTGGCGGCGAGCTGACATGATGCGCTTCACTTCCACTGGGTATAACTACTTACAGTGCAGTACATTACGGACACACGATTTTAAATATCATTTGTTCCATGGACGGAAACTCATATTGTGTTGCGTGCATTTCTGTTTGGTTCTCAATTTTGTGTGGCCAGGAACTGTCTTGCATGCTTTGCATCCACGGACACTGATCGGTGCAATTACTATTGCAGGTGGACTATAATATTCAGCAGTTTAGGTTGCTCATCGACAGCCGACATTGACACGCCTCCGGGCGCAGCTTAGTAACGCCCCATGCACTCGTGCACGTGTCCTATGGATGTGGATGTGGTGGCAGCGCACTTTCATTAATATGCATATGGCGCTACTACACCATATATATGCCGCACGGCCAGTGCAGGCCTTACACCGGCCTTGCGCCGAGCTTCATGAATCCGGGAATACTCTTTTAAATCAATTGAAGTCTGTGTAACATTTGACCTCCGTGAAGAAATGAAGGTAAAATCTCTGCTTAAAACTGCAATGTCTTGCTCCATTAAGACTCTACTGGAAAAATGATACACTTAAAAATTCATGGGTATAACCTGGAAACTGCGTTTATCCACTTGTTTCTCTTCTTCTGAAACAGCGGGTAAACACTCTGGCTGTTGAAAGTTTCCACTACTTTTGCCCAAACATGATTTATCTGTCCTCTGCTGGTTTCCTTGAGGAGCTTCCTTCATTACCCTTTCTGTTCTTACTGCTTGATTGGCTTTTGTCATTCTTTTCTCCTCCAGTTATTTGGAATGACGCGGAGATAAAAAAAATTGTTGTTCTTTAAATTCAATGGAGTAGAATCACTATGTTCAGCCACAGCACGATCCAGTTCCTCCATGACATAATTCACTTGTCCATGCTCCAATGAGCTTTTGAAACCTCTGTGCACCATTCTTAAAGTGGAATGCTCTCTTTCCTCACTGGCAGTCCCAGGTGATCTTCTTCTCCATTTTCTTCCGAAGTGATTCACACAATCTTTCTACTTTGGACTACATCTTTTTGAGACCATCATCCACTCCCTGTAAAGAGGCTGCCAACATGAGTTTATCCAGCAAATCATCAGTCAAGTTTTAGGTTCATAGGTTCATACTAGGCTATCTGCCCTAGGGCATTTATAAGCCTAGCCCAAAGTTTTGTGGCTTTCACCACCCCTTAAGTTGAAGGATGCTATGCCCATTATTTTACCGTGCCTCTGTCTAGCAGTGACACAGAGGTGATCCCCGGGGTAAACCTGCGATCTCCCATCCATTGGTCAAGATTTCTCTTGAACAAAGTCAGCGAGGTGCTCTGCCTCACATGTACCAGGATTTTGTTCCACAGCATAGGGAGTATCTGGGTGATGAATCTGTCCCTCCAGCATGTCCTATTTATAACCGTGTTAAGGTTTAGGTCTCTTGATTTTGTAGTTCTGGTGGATTTAGATTTTTTGAGGTGGAACATGTCCATTAATTCTGGGTTGGACATGGCCTTGTATGTCAGGCACAAGTCCCCTCTGAGCAGACGGTATGCGACTGAATAGAGCTGGAGTTCTTTCGGTCGGGCAGCATAAGACATATTTTTGAGACCCATTATCCTTTTGGTGAGGAATTTTTGGGGTCTTTCCAATTGCTGCAGGTGTCTGGTAAGATACATTCCGAATGTGGCATTGTACTCAATCATTGGTCTGATGAGTGATGAGTACAGGGGAACAATGACCTCCCTTGATCTGGATGTGAATCCCTTCCTGATCAGGTGGGCAATGTAGAAGGTCTTCCTAACTACTTTGGCAATGTGAGTGTCAAAGGAAAGGCTACTGTCAACCTGGATCCCCAGATCCCTGATAACCTCTTCTGTGCTTAGTGGATTGCCACCTATATGGTAACTAGGGGTAACCTTGTTTTTCCCGAAGGGTATGACTATGCATTTTTTGGCATTTAACTTTAGGCCATGGCTCTGGCACCAGCTATCCGTTTCTATGAGACCCTTCTGAAGGATATCTGTGTCTGATGTGTTTTCAACTATGGCGCCCAGTTTGCAGTCATCTGCAAACTTTGTCAGCCATAATCCTCCTGTGTTTGCCTGTACTTCTGAAAAGTAGATGCCAAACAAGAGGGGGCCCAGGACTGAGCCCTGTGGGACACCACTTGTGACCGGCTTGGAGTCTGACATGGCACCAGCAACTCTGACCCTGTGGGTTCTGCCACTTAGCCAGTTTGCAACCCATCTTGTGACGTATGGGTTTACATTTAAGCTGGTGAGTTTTTCAATGATACCCGAGTGGGGTATTGTGTCAAAAGCTTTTGCAAGGTCCAGGTAGGCTGTGTGGACTGCCTTACCCTCATCAATGGCCTTTGAGACTGTTTTGAAAAAGTCAACCAAATTTAAAAGGCATGATCTGCCCTTGACAAAACCAAACTGGGTTTGATCCAATGTCTCTAAGTCCCCTATGTCTCTATTTATGAGTTCCATTATGATCCTCTCCATAGCTTTGCAGACCAGGCTGGTTAAGCTAATGGGGTGGTAATTTCCAGGGTCCGTGGAGGCACCGCTTTTGTGAAGTGGGACCACAGTTGCCGTATGCCACTCCTTAGGTACGTATCCTGAGGTGAGGCTAAGATTAAACAGCTGCCTTAAATGCGGGTTTAATTCCTCATTGAGTTCGTGGAGCAGACAGCCTGGGACACCATCTGGTCCCATAGATGCTGTGTTTTTCAACGTATGGGTTTACATTTAAGCTGGTGAGTTTTTCAATGATACCCGAGTGGGGTATTGTGTCGAAAGCTTTTGCAAGGTCCAGGTAGGCTGTGTGGACTGCCTTGCCCTCATCAATGGCCTTTGAGACTGTTTCGAAAAAGTCAACCAAATTTAAAAGGCATGATCTGCCCTTGACAAAGCCAAACTGGGTTTGATCCAATGTCTGTAAGTCCCCTATGTCTCTATTTATGAGTTCCATTATGATCCTCTCCATAGCTTTGCAGACCAGGCTGGTTAAGCTAATGGGGCGGTAATTTCCAGGGTCCGTGGAGGCACCGCTTTTGTGAAGTGGGACCACAGTTGCCGTACGCCACTCCTTGGGTACGTATCCTGAGGTGAGGCTAAGATTAAACAGCTGCCTTAAATGCAGGTTTAATTCCTCATTGAGTTCGTGGAGCAGACAGCCTGGGACACCATCTGGTCCCATAGATGCTGTGTTTTTCGCCTTGGAGAGAGCAGTTTTCACCTGTACATATGAGATGTTTGGGAGGCTACATTTCGCTGGGATAGATATCTCTCCTTTTGGGGGGGGGAGAGAAATTTGCACTGAACCTGTCAGCCAGTATGTTGGCAATGTCTGTTGGTTCAGTGATTTTTGCATCATTTTGAACTAATTCTGAGCATATCTGGGAGTTTCCACCCAGATTTCTAACATAGCTAAAAAAGGCCTTATGATTGTCTTTTGTGTCTTTGGCGACTTTTCTCTCAAAATTTGCTTGGGATGATTTTATGAGTGGTCATAGTTTTTTACTTATAATGATCAAGGGTGTCTTCCCTTTTAAGGATTTTGCTCTATCTTGTAGTAGCTTTCTCCTTTTATTGTAGAGCTTGTTTATGGCTGGGGTCCACCAGACTGAGTGCTTTCCTTTGGTGGTAAGGGTCTTTGTTTTATTTGGGATTGCCTGATCCATGCAGTCCTGTAGGTGCTGGTAGAAGGCATTTGTAAGTGATTCAGCGACTTGGGTAGTGGTTTCCACTGGCTCGGGGGCCTTGAAGGATACCACACCAGTCTTAAGACGTGGGAAGTCGGCTTTTGAGAAGTTCTTCACTGTGGTCTTATTTATCTGGGGTGGGGGCGGGATATGGACTTCCAGTGAGATTAGTTTATGATCTGATCTCACCAATGAGGGATATACTTCAGGTGTTGAACATTTTGTCCCCATGTTTGTGATGATGAGATCTAGTATGTTTTCTCCTCTTGTGGGGATGGTGACTAATTGTTCCATGCCATTAGAGTTTATGAACTCTAGGAACCTTTGGGCTAGAGTGTTGGAGCTTGAGTAATGATCCCAGTCTATATTCGGGTAGTTGAAGTCACCTAATATGATGGTGTTTGGAGATATATTTATACCCTCCAGTGTCTTCAGGAAAGCTGTGTGAGTTTCCTGAGATTGAGAGGGTGGCCTGTAACAAGCTACAAATTGTAGAGCAGTCTTGCCTATGGTTAATTGCACCTGGATGGTCTCCGATGTTTCGTGCGTTGCCACCAACCTGGAGGTGTGGGTATCCTTGATGAATATGGATAGCCCCCCTCCTTTTGTGGTGTGGTCCGGATTTTGGGGCCGGAACGCATGATATGAGGTAAAACCTGATAGTGCCGGGGTGCTCTCAGGAGCCTTGAACCAGGTTTCAGTCACAGCACAGACATCGATGTTCTCCATACTGAAAAGGGCTTCGAGTGCGTGCATCTTGAGATTGAGACTTCTGGCATTGAGCAGCATTACCCTTAGTATTTTTTCTTTTTTGCGTTCTAGGGTGGTAGGTTTAGAATTTGAGCCTTGCCTAAAAAGGCACTATGGGGTGGCAAGAGCCTTTGCCAATACCGGAAGCCTAGGGTGACAGGTGCAAGCCGTCCCTTAAGCAGCGTGGCTTGTCCAGCATGTCATCCCAGGCAGACAGACATTGGATCCCCTTTGAATGACACCAGAAATTAAGCCAATTATTAAAGCTGATCATCTTGTCTCTGTATTGTGGCATCATTCTTGGTGAAGGTAGGATACTGCTCAGGGTCAGGGTCATACAAGCCTGGGTTACATAATCAGAGAGCTCCTCTATGTCTCTTTTCATGTAGTCCAGGGAGGTACATCTCAGGTCATTCACACCAGCATGGACAATGACTGAGTCATACTTGTACTTGCTGTTGAGTGACCTGAGTGCTTGCGTTATGTGGCGGATTCTAGCGCCCGACAGGCAGCTTACTGTGACCTTCTCCTTACTCAATCTGGTGAGTGGGGCATCAGTGTGTCTGACTATGGAGTCACCTATGACGAGTGTGTCTGGCATTGTGTTTGGCCTTAAGGGCTGTGACTGTTTGGCACACTGACTTTGTGATCTATGTGTTGCATGTGTTGTGTCATGAGGTGGCAGTTGTTTGGGTGTCTGCTTTGGTGGCCTCTGCTGTTTTGGTAGATATTTGATCAGAGTCTCCGAGTATGTCTTTGTGTGTTTATGTGTATGATTTGAAGTTTTGATAGTACTATGTGAGACTGGGTTTGTGGTGTGTGAGGTTACCTTCTCCTCCTGTCTGGTCTTGCCAGTCCTATGTTTGAGAGAGCTTAGCCTCCAGTTTGGTTAGATAGTTGCATCTCTCGCATGTATTTGTGTTTTGTAGTAGAAGGAGAGGGTTGTCTGTGTACATGAGGCAATTGTAACATTGCCTCAATATTCCCAGGTTCACCAGCTGAACAGGAGAGGACACTAGCAACTGACCCCTCGACATGCTAGAAGGAAAAAAAACAAAACTTTCTTGTGTAATTAGGTTCGAAAAAGACTTCGAGGGATGTGGGTGATCGAAAAAGGGGTTTTAGGCTGGTGGGGTACTATGTATAAAAAAAGTGCTATATCTGAGTAAAAAGTACTTTAGAAGCAAGTGCTAAGCTTTCCAGATAGAGAATAGACTACTTTGAAATCAGGTAGAGCTAACCTTTTCAGATAGAGAATTGGCTGGTTAGATTACAAGTAGAGTTTAAGAAGAGCTGTTCTAAGGGAAAAAATGAAGAGTGGACTTTAGGTAGCCTGAATAGTTTAACCTTGATTGCCCGCCGCTGCTCTTGTGTGCTCCTGTGGCAACTCCGCGCTAAAGTGCGTGAAGCGTGCTTTATAGCAGGGGGTTGAAAAGAGTTAGGAATTGACCCAAAATGGCCAATCGACCACTAGTTACTGGCTGAGACCACTCCAAAATGGGCAAATAGGCTTGCTCAGTGCTCCCCACTCCCACTGGTGAACAAAGAAGCTTCCTCTTTCCCAAGTAAGGATATGGAACAGTTACAGGAACCAAGACAAAGCCCAGAGATCAGCAAGCTCTGATACTGGACTATTCTAGCTCAGTAAAAGCGGGAAACAACAGTTTTTTTTTTTTTTTTTTTTTACAGACAGTAGCTTAGCTTTGTCCTGCAGCTGATATTCCTTCAGCAGTTTTACAAAAGCAAGCCCTGCATTTTCACAAATCTCATTCCATTTGTCATGGAATGAGCTAGAGTACTGTCCGCTATGTTTATTTGCAATCCGTAAACCCTTGGGAAATCGCTTAACCTCAAGACAGAAGTTGAAAAATGCAATATCCCACTAGAGATCTGTATTTAACCAGTGATGCTTCCAAGTCTCTAAATAACTAGATTTTGTTTAGATAAACTCTTGGAATATCGGCCAGCACCTGGAAACAATCTGCCACATCCCTCATGTTAACTACTGGTGTTGTCATTAAATCTTTAATGACACTTCTCCAACCATGGTTCCCCTCAATGGGGAGGTTAGGCAGCTCTGCAAAGTCACTGTTCTTAACCTGTTGATTCCCCATAGGGTTACTGTGTGCACTCATTTCCAGCAAGCTTTCTTCTCCCGTGGTGTTACCATGAGGTATAACAATAATAAATAATATCAATTAAAAATGCAACTATACCACATGCTTCTGACAGTGTAACAAACACAATATTAAAATGGAACACTGCATGAAAAAAAAAAAAAGAGGTAGACACCACCAAATATCTTTAACTGTTTAATGCCCAGAATACAAAGATTAAGCACTTTCGGCCATGACACAAAAGCCATCTTCAGAAATAATATATATATATATATATATATATATATATATATATATATATATATACAGTCACACATGCACTCACATACACACACACACACACACACACACACACACACACACACACACACACACACACACACACACACACACACGCACACAGCTACATGCAGATAGATAGTTTGATAGATAGATAGATAGATAGATAGATAGATAGATAGATAGATAGATAGATAGATAGATAGATACACATATATACTTATCATATATATTTGGGTGTCTTCAATTTGGCTTAACTTTCATTATATTAAACATTTTAAATGCTGGCATTTGCAATCCAGTACAACTATAATAGCAGAATGACAGTATTAGTTTTGTGGGAGGTTGGGTTAGAGTCCTTTCCTCTACTGTTCTGTGATCAAGCAGTTGGCATATACAAGTAAGAGGGGCTGTGGCAGTGCCAGGGGGGGTTAACCCCTTGAAAAAAAAAAATGGGGATTTTTTTTTACTCAATCTTGTGAGATTTTATCATGTTATTTTTTATTTCTGTGAATACACTCATGTATGCATGTACTGCGTCAGATTTCATAAAGTTTTTGGAATGTGATACAGTGCTCCAAGTTCTACCTGGTAATTCCAGATAACTAAGTAATATAAAAATATGCATTAGAGTACAGAGAATAATTCAGTGCAAAGCAGACTTAATTAGCAATATCTGCAGAATCTCAAGCAGTAGCATCAGATCTGTAGGCCAAGAAAAGTTGTTCATAAACTGATATATGTATGTGGATTAACAATGTACATCTACAAAACTTATGCAAGCTGAATGTAACTTACTGTAATAATTGAAAATTCTTAATGGAATATAAATCTGCAGCAATCTGTCTGGAAAGTGACAAATATCCACAAACAATTTGGGATGGACATATATAAATACAGTCAACACAATTTGTAGACTCTGATGGAATCTGCAAAATTTCTAATAAAAAATGAACTAAATAAGGCAAAGGGCAATCAAGGCCACTTTCACCATAGCTAAGAGTGGCTAACACTAGGTGTGAGGCATATGTGGTGAACACAAGTAACACACATGCCCAAGGAAATAAGGTGATAGAAAAGCAAATGTGGGGTGAAGATGAAGAATAGGGACACACAAGAGGTATGAGGAAATATAAGGGTCTGAGGGAGAGTCAGGGGAGCATTGGTAACCTTTTGCTTTGGTGGGAATCGACCCCATTTTTGAAGAGAAAACTAGAAGGAATGGGAAAGACAAGGAAAGAGAGGGAGGGTACAACAACTGGTATAAACATATTACAAATATCAGAATACACGTCAGACAAAAGTTGGAAATAAACATAAAGGCAAGGTATGCAATCAGATGTGCACCTGCCTAATGGTAAAGACAGTATATGATATGCCATTAACAAGATCAAAATGTTGATTGCCCAAGGTATATCACAGTACGATACATTTGTCATTACAATTTAATTGTCAGACAATATCCCCTATAAGGTTTATTTATACTTTTTATAACAAAAACACAAACTTGTGATAATAGCAAGTGTACTATCATGATCATGCAACATTCCAAATGGCTTAATATCCATATATTGATGCTATGAAGATAAGGCCATGTGTGGGCCACTGTGCTGATAATACAGTGTCAGTATTTTACTCCAGTGCATTACATTGCATACAATGCTGAGTTTGTCAGGTAAAATCCTCATATTACTTGTTCATTTATGGATATAGCAGCCATCAGTATATATGGAAAATACACACATGTACATAGCCCACATATGTATATATCGCTAAATCTCAAGACAAGCATGTCATGAGATTATAGCATGCAACACAAACATGGTTTTCTATTCCAAAAGACTGACTTTAACTGTAAGCTCACAGTGACTCTGACATCATACCTTTTGGAATGGGGCACCTGGTAGAAACAATGTCAGTCACAAACTCTGAAAAAATAACTCTAAGATACAGCACCACTATTCATTACACAATGCCTGCCTCACACATTTATGCTGAGGTGTCAGTATATCATTAACTTTTCCACTATATAATTTTTTGGGCAAGTAATTTGTTATGTTGACATCCCATAATAAAATGTTTTAATTCTAAAAGTATTGTAAAGAGAACAAGTAAAAGGTATATGCAAATGAGACGAGCAATGCAACATTGTTAATGGCTGACATCACAACATTGTGTAATCGGAATGGAATACAAACAATTAATACAACTAGACAATCACAATCATGTGACATCTAGAATTTTAGTGTATAGCACCCACACATTAGTATTCCTCAACAAATGTAACACTATAATGATCTACATCTGTATTATGTTTATACATGTACCTGCACAATTAAAACAATGTAATGATGACCAGGAATATAGTATGTAACAAGACAGACATACCAGAAAAACATGAGGACATGCAATCTTGTGTTTAGCAAACCATCACAGGGCAGTTATATAGCACTGGAAGACACGTGGCACTCAAGTAAGTGCCATAAAATGTCTGCCAACAGCATTCAGAATGATGAGACAACAGACATCACTTCAATAATAGAATAAGAAGGCTATGCACAACATAAGAGTGGACATACATGTTTTGACACCACCTTCAAACAACAGTAATACTACAAGCAACTTGCATGTGAAACATCCCAGTTAAAACCACTATGACAGTTACACACAAATGTCTGCAGTTCAGGTTGTGACAACAAAAAAAAAATGCATAAACTGCAGTTATCAAAAACACCTTGCTTATACCTCCAAAGACAACATTTAACTTAAATTTATGTTGTTATTTACAATATATCAATCTCACTGCACTTATCTTGCAGATGCATTATGAGTAGTCTGGAATTAATATTAACATGCCAGAAAGTGCAATGAGTACATATTTAAACGTGAATTTAACTATAACCCAGATAACAAGAATTACCACAGAGAAAAACACAATTCTGAGCAGGAAGTAAGTTAAAGAAAAAGTCATAAAAATATTAAACTGGTTGCTCAGAACAGGCGTCAAGCAGGCATAAACAGAATCAAATGTAAGTCTGTTCAGACCAAGTGATGTAACACAAGACACAATGTCCAAATAATGAATGACTCATCTCTTCAGACCATATACAAATCCAGGTACTCAAAAAACGAAAAGATAGCGTTCCTTCAATAATAAGTAAAGTTTTATTAACAGACAGGTAAGCACTTTCGCTGAGATAGCTTTATCAAACCATTAAAAGCACAGTGAATGAAAAACACCTTATATATAATCAAAACATCATTAAAGAATGACATCATAGTGAATTAGCATACAAAATTGCAATAAAGCAATTTGAATAGAATAAAAATGCATTAATTCATACATAACAGTTAATATTAATAACATCATAGTCTATTGCATAAAAATGCCATAAAACAAATAAAAGAAATAAAAATAAAAATACATTAATTCATATATAATGGTTAATATTTATAACATTGATAATCAAATAATGTAAATATGTATATAAAAAATATATCAACTAAAAACGCTATAGTCATTTATAATGGAATCTCCTATTTCTAAGTACTGGTTTTAAAGGTACTGAAAGGAATGAAGTTAATTGGATTATTTGATTGCAAGCTCATACTCCCCCAGGACTTAATGACAAAGTACCTGTAAAACCAGTACTTAGAAATAGGAGATTCCATTATAAATGACTATAGCATTTTTAGTTTATATATTATATAGAGTTCCAAGTTCCATACTTTCCAATAAAACATGTAACTGTGCTTGAAACACATAAGTACACATAGGAATTACTGTTCAACTGTGCTATTTAACAACATGTAACTTAAGTAGAAGGGCAGTCAATGTTAAAAAAAATGGACTGTAACATAATTTTATGTAATTCAAAATGTAGAAAATGTACAGGTAACATATGTATGTATGTATGTATGTATTACCCAGCATTTGCACATAGAGTCTTATCGACATAAGTATGATGTTTCTAGAAACCTTGTGGCTAATGAAGATATTTGTAGTCGTCAGTGACCTAAGTGCTGTAGGCATCAGTCCACCATGTAAAGGCTAGATGTATAAAAAGCTGTACTGCATTACTTACCAAAGAAGTACAGAACACCCATATCTGTTGGTAATTGAGATAACAGAAAAATACATAGTCATCATCAGCCTAAGTGCTATAGGTGTCAGTGAACCATGGTCATGTATATGTTTCCAAACAACTATAGGTCTTCCATATGAAAAGCACAATTACAATATTACCTAAATATTTGCCAATATTGTCCAAATAGGAACACAATGGGATCTGGACCCACACATAGGAGACCAACAGGCACCTCACCATATTTCTGAACCATTTGAGGTAAGTGACTTAGCACTGATTATGTCAGCTAAATGTATGCAATATCATAACAGTTATATGTGTGAAATTCATAGAATGAACAGCCATAATCAGTGATCCTTCAAAATGTGTGCATTGGCACAGAATAACTTTGGATAACCTCAGAATGTGTTGATATGCTAATGTTAGCTTTAATGACTATAACTTACATTCCTACATTTGCTTTACTATTATTATTATTACAGATACCCATAAAATACACTTGAAACAGTCTCAGAAGCACATATGCTTACCAAATACATATATGCTAATGTAGATGTTAAGGTGCAGATTATACAACTTGCTGTAGGCTTCTAGCAGCTAGCGTTAAACCTCTGCAACCCTCTGGCAAAGATCCACTGTGTCCCTCCAATGCAGGTCATCATAGCAGTGGCAGATCTGCATGCCAGTCCAGTAGATCCTGATCCATCTGAGGTGCTCTCTCACAGTCTGGTTCCATATATCAATCATTGCAAAGTTCCTGGGGTATGCTCACATCCTCTGCTCATGTCCAGCATAGACAGTGATCATCTGGGTGGTCTCATCCTTGGTCCAGTTTGGCACATGTCCACACTGACGACTCCACTCTGTTGACATTTTAACTACTGCAGTTTAAAGTTATTGAAAAATGACTTAAAAACTGCTAACTGATGTCCCACTTAGTTTGCAAGTATCTATGGTATAGACAGTAAATATATCAATATCACACATTAAAGTTGACATACATAGGATGGCATCAGACTATTGGAGATCAATGGGCATGTGTTAAAGACATTCCCATTTACAGATAACCTATTGGGTAGCTGTGCTGAGCACCTTACAGTTACACCAAGCTTTTGATTAATGTGACACATTTTGTGAAGTTACATTGATGTTCACAAATGGGATTCCAAAACTCTGAATGTTAATGAACCTCATTAATTATGTTTGGTGCAAAATGACCCTTAAAAACTCTGTGTGCATAACTAAGCTTGCTTTAAGTTATAGCTGATGTACAGCTATATTTGGTATTTTCTGAGCACTGAAGCCAGCCATCTTACATTAAGAGGGCCCTCCTGCACCCTTGTTGCCGAAGAGTGTAGTCAAGGACCCATCAGAGTTGGGGATTATTGGAACAAGGCTCCGTCTTGGGCTTTCCTATTGGTTGGATCATTAGAAAACTGTTTTACTTAGCTGATATGTAAATACAAAGTTTGCGTGTAGCTGTGCACTGCACAGTGGAGGTTAGCAGTGAAATGTATAGATGCAAATGCTTAAAAAGTAAAATTTTCATACATAACAGCTAGGGAGCCCTTCTAAATTTCCCTGCTTCTCAGCCTACAATGCAGTTGCACACTGCTGCGCAGACAGCAACCTAGCTGTGTTTTTAGAGGTGCTGGCTTAAGTTTTGACCCCTAAACCTCCCATAGATTAGCTGATTTTACTAGTTCTACGCTAGAACCTAGTCCATTTAGCCCACCCTCCACCATTTATTACAGAATATACCTAGCATAATGGAAGGTCAGTTTCTCACCTTTTCTCTAGCAAGCCCGATTGACATGAGCATCCTGAGGCAATGTAACAATTGCCTCATGTATAGACACCTACTACTCCTAAAACATGCAAGTACAATATGTGAGAGATGAATCTGTGTTATGAATCTGGAATAAATGCTCTCTCTCTCTCTCTCTCTCTCTCTCTCTCTCTGTCATGTAACAACAAACCAAATACCAAGCAGGATGACAGCACCCACACTGCAACTCCCACACATACCAAGCACATAACACATAGACCCACATATGCAGAGGTACTCACTAGAAATATATCAAAAGAGCAAAGACCTCCCAAGCACAAAACTGCATACAATATGTTCCCAACAGCACCCACTGCACACAACGATACATGCATCAGTGTCTCACATAATAAGCCCCTAAGGCAAAACATACCTAAACCAAATGTCTTGGTCATAGGCGACTCCATAGTGTGACACACAGATGTTTCCATCACTAAGATGAACAAGGAGAAGGTCATGGTCAGCTACCTGTCTGCTGCCAAGATCTGCCATATCAGGTAAGCAGTTAAGTCTCTCAACAACAAATACTGGCATAGTCCATGTTGGAGTGAATGGTTTGAGATGTACCTCACTGGACTATATGAAGTGAAACTTTGTGCTTTCTTGTATGTCCCTAGCCCTAAGCAGTATTCTTCCCACACCCAGGATGATAACACAATGCAAACAAAAAATGGTTGACTTCAATAATTGGCTTAGCTTCTGTTGTCAATCCAGGGGGATCCAGTAACTGACAGCCTGGGATTATATGTTTGTCAGACAATGCTGCTTTGCCAGAGATGGTCTTCACCTGTTACCTCTAGGCTTTAGGTTGCTGGCAAAAGTACTTGCTTCCCCATAGTGCCTTTTTTAGGCATTGTCATAAGAGCAAAATTCCCAATGTAACAATATCCTCCAGAAACAAACATGGTGTTATGCTGCTTAATTCTAGGAGTCTAAATCAGAAGCTGCACTCACTTGAAGCGCTTCTTACCTTGGAAGATGCTGATGTCTGCTCAGTCACAGAGACAGGGTTCAAGGCCTCAGAGAGTACCCTAGCCATGCAGGGCTACAATGCCTTCCACATGTTCATACCACACAATAAATGTGAAAAAAAGGGAGGAGGAGTATCCATCTTCATTAAAGACATATACACCTCTAGACTGGTTAAACAGTGTGACTGCCTAGAGTTACTCCAAGTCCATCTAACAGTAAGAAAGACACCCCTCCACATAATTGTTAAATATACGTCCGCACCATAAAGCAAAAAAACCACACAGCATACCTGGACCTACTTGAGCCACTCTCAGTACAGTCAAATACCCTGGTCATGGGTGACTTTACCTATCCTTCCATCAATTGGGTAACATATATATGAGCAGAAACGCACTTGCCCCAAGGTTCCTGGACTTTGTTAACTCAAATTCTCTGGAGCAGATAGTCAGCACCCCCACAAGGGGGGATCTAACATCCTTGACAAAGTGCTCACCAACATGGGGGATCGCTGCACCACCCCATGTATGGGGCTTTCCCTGGTAAAGTCCAATCATAAATCAGTCTCATTCGAAGTAACCATCATACTTGATCCATCCTCAGGGCACAAAGGTTAAAAAATTTCTTCAGAGCAAACTATAGCCTACTGAGTGACGGCATCAACAGTTTCAGATCCCCTGCCAACACTGCCAGCAATGACCTTTATACTAAGATGCACACAAATGTCCTGTATAAACACCTACATAAATGTATAGACTCAGCTGTACCAAAAACAATCAAATCAAGATCCTCAAGAAAAAATAGGCCACCCTGGTGGACATTCAGCATAAATATGTTATACAATAAGAGAAAGAAAATGCTGTCAAAAAACAAGTTGGAACAGTCCCAGCAAAGAAAGAACTCACTTCAAGGCATAAACAAGCAGATTAGACATCTTGTAAAGTCCTCCAAAGCTAATTCTGAAACTAAATTAGCATCTCTAGCTGAGGTAAATCACAAAGCATTCTTTAGCTATGTCCAAAATCTAAAAGGGAAGACTCAGCTTTGTGTCAGACTAGCTGTGGACGGTACCACTTATAATGAACCAGAGGACAGCACCAACAGGCTAGTACACAGGTTTGGTGAAAACATCATCCCCCCATCCCCACAAATCATACCCCATACATACATGTCACCAGTCCTCTGCATAACATTTTCAAAGAACAGGTCATAACTGCACTCTCCAAAGCCAAAAACATAGCCTCTATGGGACTGGACAACATCCCAGGCTGCCTATTAAATGGTCTAAAGCAGGGGTTAATGGAACCACTGAACACACTCTTTAATCTCTGTCTAAGCACTGGCTTTGTCCCAGCTGAGTGGAAAACAGCAACCTTAATCCCCTAGCATAAAGGGGGTCCTTCAATTGACCCTGGGAACTATAGACCTGTAAGTCTAACCAGCCTTATCTGGAAGGCCATGGAGAGAATCTTCATGGATCTTATCAATAAGGATAGAGGTGACCATCAAGCTCTTGATCAAACCCAGTTTTGCTTTGTTAAGGGCAGATATTGCATACTAAACCTGGTGGACTTCTTTAAGACTGTCACCAAGGCCCTGGATGAAACCAAAACAGTTCACACTGCCTATCTCGACCTAGCCAAGGCATTTGACACAATCCCTCACTCAAGCATCATTGAGAAACTCACCCAGCTGGGGATTAACCCTTATGTCACTAGATGGGCCAGCAAGTGGCTCACAAACAAAACACATACAGTTAGAATCAGGGGTTGCCAGTTCTACTAGCAGATGTGTTACTAGTGGTGTTCCACAGGGATCTGTGCTAAGCCTCTGTTGTTTGGTATCTATTTTTCAGAAGTCCAGATGAAAATAGATGGTCTATGGCTTACCAAGTTTGCTGATGACTGCAAATTGGGTGCAATCATTGAATCCTGCAAATATGTCAACATACTACAAAATGGGCTTACACAGACAAATCATTGGTGGCAAAGTCATAGACTTAAACCAAATACAACAATGCATTATCATTTTCTTCAGTAAAGGAGAAACCCCTGCTAATTACAACATTAATAACATCCCCCTAAGTTCAAACCCAATGGTGAGAGATTTAGGAACACAAGTTGATAGCAGCCTTAATTTTTAACATCCACAGTAGTAAGGAAGGACTTCTATGTTGTACACCTTATAAGCAAGGGTATATCATCCAAAGCTAAGGAGGTTACACCTCCCCTGACAAAATTGGATAAGTTATTTTGATCACAAAAATGGAAATTGGCTAGTCTTAAAATGGCCTGCAAGGGCAGCTAGTAGTACTTACTTATGAACCTATGAGCTAGTTTTCAAGCTAAGCTTTCACCTGCTGTCTTTGAAACTGTCCATCAGCGACACACAGATTTCATAGGATCACAGGATCATACGAAGTTATTAGGCTATTGGCCCTGAGGCTGTTATGAGCCTAGCCAAGAATTTAGCCCATGTTCCAACAAGTCAGCACCTGATGCACCTGTCCAGAATGGACACAGTTGGAATTACAGGGGTGTATTTTCTCTTCCCCAACCAGTTATCCAGGTTGCATTTAAAAAGGGAAATTGAGGTACTCTGCTTGACATGGAGATAGAGTCTATTCCACAGAAGGGGGGAGACCCTGGGACACAAATCTGCCCCACCAGCATGTCCTATTGATGTCACAGACTGAGTTAAGGTCACACGTGTGGGTTACTTGAGTGGAGCTTGGCTTGTGGATATGCAGCAGTCCCATCAAGGCAGGGTCTGAGGTTGCTTTGTAGGGCAGACAGAGGTCACCTCTGAGGACTCTGTATGAGACTGAGTAGAGGTACAGGACTTTTAGCCTATTCATGTAGGGTAGATGTTTGAAGCCCTGGATTATCCTGGTGAGGAACCCCTGTGGTCTCTCCAGCTGCTCCATGTGCTTTCTGACGTACATGCTGAAAGGGATGTTGTACTCAATAATGTGTCTTATAAGGGAAGAATACAGGGATATTATGGCCTCCTTGTCCCTGGATGAGATACCCTTCCTAATGAGGTAAACCATTTAGAAAGCCTTCCAAACAATGGAGGCAATTTGGTGGTAAAAAGTCAGGTTGCTATAAACTTGGGTGCCCAAATCCCTCATAACTGATTACATGCTTAGGACCTTGTTCTCAATGTTATAATTTGTGGGGATGTCACTCTTCCCAAAGGGGATGATGATGCAATTTTGGCATTCAGTTTGTGGCCATGTTTCCGGCACCAGTCATTTATTTGGGTGAGATCCTCTTAGAGGATGTCCACATCACTAGAGGAATTGATAACAGGGCCCAGCTTGCAGTCATCTGCAAACTTGGTCAGCTATAGCTCACCGGTTTTGGTCTGTACCTCAGAAAAGTCTAGCCCAAACAACAGAGACTCCAAGGTCGATCCCTGGGGTATGCCGCTCGTTACAGGTCTACCGCTTAAGGTGGCTTCCCCTAGTTTGATTAGGTGGGTTCTGTCAGTCAGCTGGCTACCTATCTGGTAACATATGTATTGATGCCAAGTTGAGAGAGTTAATCTATTATTCCCGAGTGTGGAATAGTATTGAAGGCTTTGGTCAGGTCATGGCAGGTAGTGTGCACCATTTTCCCCTTATCCATGTCTTGGGTGACTGTCTCAAATAAGTCAACCAAGTTTAACAGGCATGACCTCCCCTTGATAAAACTAAACTGTGTGGGATCAAGTGTTTGGAGGATGATAATGTCCTTGTTTATTAGGTCTATGATATCCATTCCATGGCCTTGCAGGTCAGGCTAGTTAGTCTGATGGGTCTATAATTTCTTGGATCAGTGAACACTCCATTTTTGTGCAAAGAGATGGCAGTGGCTGTCCTCCACTCAGCTGGGATGAAGTTGGTATTCAGGCTTTGTTTGAATAGGGGGCCTAATGGTGCTGCAAGTTCCTGCCTGAGTTCATATAGGATGCAGCCTGGGATGTTATCAAGTCCCATGGAGACTATGTTTTTTGCCTTTTAGAAGGCAGTGATGACTTGCCCCCTAGAGATAATGGGAGGGGGGCAAATGCTGGGGATGCCCTGATTTACTGATGGGGGACAGAGGGATGAAGTTTTCACTGAACCTGTCTGCCTGCAGGTTGGCTATATCTACGATGTTTATGCATGTGGTATCCTTGACCACCAGTTCTAAGTAGATCTGTGTGCTACCTTTGAGATTGGAGATGTATGTGAAGAAGGTCTTATGATTGTCTTTAGCAGATATGGCCAGTTTGGAATCAAAGATTGCTTTGAAGGATTTCACTAGTCCTCTTATTTGTTTGGTCAGGCTAAGGAAAGATTAGTTCCAGTTAGGCACCTGCTCCTTCTTGGTCCTGAACAGCAATATTTTCCTTTAATTACAGATTTTATTTATTGCAAATGTCCACTAGACAGGTTTAATCTTCCTTGAGAAGGATGATTTTGTCCTGTCAGTTATTCCTGATTCCATGCAGCTATATAAATGCTTGTATAGTACTTTAGTGTAGGTTTGGACGTTTGTGCCAATTTGTACAGAGGGGGTAGAGGGCTGTGAAACTGTTTATACCTTCCCTAAGGTGGTTACAGTCAGCTTTGGAGAAGTTTTTTTTTGTCCCTAGCTGAGGGGGGAGGGTTGGGGAGATGGTGACTTTAAAAGTGACCATTTTGTTGTCAGATCTTACCAGGAAAGATGACACTCTAGGGATGCTGCAGTGGTTACTCATGTTGGTTAATACCAAGTCCAAGATATTATCACCTCTTGTGGGGATGTCGACCAGCTGGTCCAAAGCATTTACACTGACAAATGAAGGAATCTCTAGGCATTTGTGTTTTGGCATGAGTAGTTCTTCCAGTCTATGGTTGGATAGTTAAAGTCGCCCAGGATCAGGGTAAAGGAATGAATCTTGATAGAATCGAAGAGGTCCAGATAGGAGGATTGGGCATTTTGAGTCAAAGTTGGGGGCCTGTAGCTAGCTATGATTTGAATAGGGGTCTTGTCAACAGTTAACTGCACCTGGAGTGTCTCCTGTGTGTCATACTGTTTGACCAGCTGAAGGTGCGTATGTCTTTAATTTATATTGCCACTCCACCTCCTTTTGCTTTGCTGCCCAAAGTTTGGGATCTGAATGTATGATAGGAAGAGTAACCTGGTATGGCTAGGGTGCTCTCCAAAGCTTTGAACCAGGATTCTGTGACTGCACAAATGCCAGCATCTTCCAGGGTTAAGAATGCTTGCAATGAGTGCAGTTTCATATTTAGACTCCTAGCATTTAGCAGCATGACCTTTAATTTGTGTTTTGATGAAATTTTCATGTTGATAGTTTTGATCTCATGTATTGATAAAAAGGAAATCACCCCATTGATCTGTAGATGCAGATATAATGAAAATGTATCTGTAGTTACTTCTGATTATCCTGCTATGCCTATGGTATGTTTACAGAAACAGATGAGTTCTGAGGATTTCCATAAGTTGTTTGCTTACTGATTAGTTTACAGATGCTTTGTAATGCTCAGTAACAGAGTAATAGTTGTTAGTACATTCAGTCTGAGAAAGACAACATGAGGATGGCTTTTAATGTTCATAGTTTATTGTGTTGACACATAGCCATGTGTGCATAACAGTTTATTTTAATATGTGGTCTTTTTTTCTTCAATGTTCCTGTATAGCTTCTATTATGTGTGTTGCATAACATATAATGATAGTAATATTCATCATGATGTGTCTCACTGACTGCAATTGTGTTGTTATGATGTGTGTCACTGACTGTGGTTATTCATGACAAGCACCTGTTATTCTTGGGGTACACATGCTCATTCTGTTTGGATGTGCATGTAACTGTGGAAACATCATTACTACAGTACTGGGCTTATGGATGATTGTTTATGTGATTGTCCCTTACTTGTTGCGATATCTGTTGACATGGGTTCTATTCTTCCATACGACCCATACAAAACATTTTAATGGATTGTTAGATGTGATGATGTTGTTAGGTCTTATGGATTACATATTCAGGCATTTCATATCCAGTCTGATTATCTGTACATAACAGTAATATACATGAAACAGATTGTTTTGCATAGCTTTGCATTATAAATGAAAGGTGAGCAAGTCAATTGACACATGCTTATAGCATCATCATATTCAAGGTCTACACCAGGATGGCTGCAGCCTTGTTGGATGAATGGGCAATACTATCTGGAGGAATGAAGTATGAAGAGACCTGACAAACATGATCAATGACATAGCCCTTACATGATCCTCTGTTCAGTCAACAGACCCCACCACTATGATATGGTGAGGAATACCACTGGAGATGGACCACCCTTGCTTCCCCAGATGAGATAACACTGTTCCTGGCCTCACATCATACCACCAGACTTGAATGTTGGACACCAATATCCTAGACCGAGTCATTACCAACATGAGTGACTGGTGTTCCACACCTGAAGTCAACTCCTCTTGGTCAGATTCGACCATAAGCTGATCACCCTAGATATCCGCATCCCGCCCCCCACCCATCATTAAGGAAACCATGGTAAAAAATTTCTCCAAAGCCATCTTCATGCTTCTTAAGACAGAAGTGGTGAACTTCATGACACCCATGCAGATGGACAATACAGTTACGACTGCTGAATCCTACACAAATGCACTCTATAAACACTTACATGAGTGCATGGATCATGCTATCCCAAACAGAACTAAGACGCTATCCTCAAAAAAAAGGAAGCCAATCTGGTGATCCCCTGCCATAAACAAACTCTACAACAGAAGGAAGAAACTGTTGCAAAAGAGAGTAAAATCCCATGAGTGGACGAGCTCCCTGGTCAGCCTCAGTAAGAAGCTGAGATCCCTTATAAGATCCTCCAAAGCTAGCTACGAAAACAAAATCACCTCTGATTCTAAGGGCAGCCACAAAGCATTCTATAGCTATGTCAAGAATCTCAATGGCAACAGCCAGATCTGCTCTGAGTTACAGCACAGTGGCACAAAAATTACAGAACCAATTGATATTGACAACATCCTGGCAGATAGATTCAGTGCTAACTTTACCCCCCCTCTCACCCCCTAAAGGGCCCATATCTATACAGGAAGAATGCAGAGTCCCTGTAATCACATCTATGCAGGTAAAAGATGCACTCTCTAAAACCAAAAATACAGCATCCATCAGACCGGACTACATCCCGGCTGCGTTTTACACGAACTTCAGAACGAACTGGCTCTCCACATAAGCACCATGTTCAATTATAGTCTCACATCAAGCTTTGTGCCCACTGAATGGTGCACGGCAATAGTTATCCCACTCCACAAAGGGGGAGCCACCACTGATCCTGGGAACTATCACCCTATTAGTCTGACGAGCTTGGTCTGTAAGGCCATGGAACGTATCATCATGGAACTCATAAACAAAGACATTGGTAACCTCCAAACTCTGGACCCCACCCAGTTTGGATTTGCAAAAGGCAGATCATGCTTTCTGAACCTGATTGACTTCTTTGAGGGAGTCACCAAAGCTGTAGATGAGGGTAAGGTGGTTCACACAGCCTATCTTGACCTCGCCAAGGCTTTTGACACCATCCCCCAATCTGGAATTATAGCTAAACTCACTAAACTAGTAATAAATCCCTATGTCACAAGATGGGTTGCCAAATGGCTCACTGACAGAACCTACACTGTAAAAGTTGCAGACTCCAAATGTGACTTCAAACCAGTGACAAGTGGAGTACCACAGGGTTCAGTCTTGGGACCTCTCCTGTTTGGTATCTACTTCTCTAAAGTACAGGCTAACACAGAAGGTCTCTAGCTAATGAAGTTTGCAGATGACTGCAAACTAGGAGCCACAGTCAAGTTGCCAAATGATGTGGACATCCTGCAGAAGAGCCTCACTGAGACAGATGCCTGGTGTCAGAGGCATGACTTCAAGCTCAGTGCCAAAAAGTGCATTGTCATCCCCTTTGGTAAAAACTCTGTACCCATGAACTACCACATAAACGGCAGTCTACTTAATGCTGAATGTGTGATTAGAGACCTTGGGACCCAGGTAGACAGTAGTATCTCCTCTGATAATCACATTGCCACAGTAGTCAGGAAATCCTTTTATGTGGCACACCTCATCACAAAAGGGTTCTCATCCAGGAAAAAAGAGGTCATTGTTCTCCTCTACTCAGCACTCATTAGACCCATTATAGAGTACAACGCCCCTTTTGGAATGTACCTCACAAGACATCTGCAGCAGCTGGAAAGGCCACAGAAGTACCTCACAAAGAGGATTACGTGCCTCAAACCGATGCCCCACACCGACCATCTCAAAAAACTCCAGCTTTACTCAGTAGCATATCGACTAATATCAGGAGATCTCTGCCTAACATATAAAGCTATGTTAAACCCAGAGCTGTTGGACATGCTACACCTAAAGAAATCCCAGTCCCTCCGAGCTACATGCTCTAGGGACCTAAACCTTATCACCACAATAAATAGGACATGCTGTAAGGACAGATTCCTGTCCCAGAGACTTCGTACACTCTGGAACAAGCTGCCTACCTATGTCAAGCAAAGTTCATAATTAGCACTCTTCAAGAAAAATCTTGATGAGTGGATGGGAAATAGGAACTATATCCCGGGGATCACATCTGTGGCTATACTTGACAGGGACACAGGAGATTAACTTTCTTGGGTGGCGTAAGCCAGGGAATCTTGTTGGCTAGGCTTACTTAGGCCTTTGGGCCGATAGCCTAGTACCTACCTATGAACCTATTGAACCTAAACATATGGGAAGTAATGAAGCAGGTTCCAGGATGTACAGGTATGTCCTAGCTTCTGAAACACTGCAGCATACACACTTCCTCATTAAGGATCTTTATTTCACAGTTATCAATGTATTGTTATAGCAGCATAATTATGCCATGAATGTGAATGTATACTCACATGTTGATGTTTTTGTCCCATTTTAACCTTCCAATACACCATTGAAAGACATCAGCCTTGTAGCTGCACATGCAAGCACACTAGATAAGTTGTCCATCTTGTTGATATGATGCAACACTGTGTAGCACACCTGTGATGTATGATGTTTTTGTTGCCCTGTTCCATAAACAGGTATATTTGGATGTGTCACCATATTCTGTTTGCATGTGCCATATTTGTTCTGTGCTTCTGCCTGCAGTCATTACTGTCATCCATACTCACATATTGACATGCATGCTCCTTCTCATACTACTGGTTCTACTTTATGACAGATAATACACTTCCCAAACATGGAGGAAGTAAGTGGCAAGACATTGCTTTTGTTTCATATATTTTAATGTTGATAAGCCCATCTGTACTATTCATGACTAATTGTTTTTCCTGTGCCTAGGACACCTGCAATCTGTGTAACAGCATCACCTATCTGGTATGTGTCTATATTATCTCTTGTGTGTTATACCTCTGTTGGAATGCTACATGATGCTTGTTATGTACTTAATGATGATTCTTTTATATCTATGTTTTCACATGATAGTTGCATTTCAACCCTCACCTCTGGCAGTGGAGTCACAAGAGGACATGTCAGGTAAGTTTTAGTATTTTTGCTACTCTCATTTTAATATTTGTTTGATATGTAACATACATTTCATCTCTCAGCTATGATGCACTGGTAAGTACATATCATTACCATTGCAGTCATGCAGTTATCACACATTTCATAAGTAATCAGTATTGTTCTATTAGTGCGAAGGTATGTGGCATGTGTCATCTGTCTCTTCTTATAGCACATCTAATGCCTGCCTCCACCAATAGCCCATCCATTGATGCTGATGTGGGATATGATGTGCCTCACTATGATAGCACAGCCTGTGGCGCACAATCCACTGAATTTGTTTTATTGTCTAGCCTAATAGGGGACATTGCATGGATCATGCTGTAGCCACAGGTATAAAGGATAATGTGGCTGTTCATTCTGATGATTTGAGCACATCAGATGATGAGCAAGATTATGATCGTGATCCACTGTCCCATGTAAAGTCCAGTAATGATGGTGGCTATTCCCAGTGATCGACCAGTACTGCCTAATGGATTACATATGTGAATGTAGCTGATGGGCATGGATACGTGTCAGAGGATGTCCACCTCAACAATGTCATGGATCTGACCTGTGTGCACTTGCCCATGCCACTGATCATGTAGCACACCAGCTGCATGTGTCGCATGTAGGGCAGGTGCACAGACAAGGAGGTGTCATGGCAGCACTGGCTGCACATCATGGCAGTGTGTTATCTGTTGCATGCTCTGCTGAAAGCCGTGTTATGGTTTTGCTAGAATGGAGCCATAGTACTAACCAGGTGTTACATGCATTAACTATACTGAGCAGATTACCTCTAGTGGGGAGAGGCAGACCATCTCTCATTACAACCATATATGGCCCTCAAAATCAATGTCTCTACTACAGTGTGCAAGCACATCTGTTATTGGCCATTCAACTGTGAGCCCATCAACAATATCCAGATGATCACATCACAATCATGTTCCTACCCACACTGTTCCACAACATGCTAGCATCACCACATCCAGCTCCTCAGTACAGCACCATAAGCCAAGTGTTTTCAGTCATGGCAGGGCAGCCAGGACTACTGTGTGGGCCCATTAATGTGGGTACCCTTGACTGCATCAGAGTAACAGTGACAGTTATTCCAGTGGGTGCTATCTTGCGCCATTCTAACCCTGTGGCAATGATGACTGCTATGCTGATCATGGGCAAATGAATCTCTAGGTGGTTATTCTAATGTCTGATGCCACATGAATTTTCTGTTCATCTGACCTAGATGCTAGCTTCAAATTGTGATATAGTACAGATACTAACAACAGTAATGCCACATATAACATCACATTTTCATGTTTGCATCAGTTGCTAGAAGATATATAGCAGATACTTACATAGTTAATAGAATGTCATCTTTGTAATCCATCATTGATTTTTATATTACACATGTCCTCGTTTTCTGCCATTCCTACATGAACAACTATGTCTCTGCATGCATAACTGTGTCACTTACAGCAATTTAATATACTATGCATGTCTTAACTTCAGCACTTATTTCTGTGTATCTGTTTTCATTTTCACTCACCATACGTTCTTGTATTTCCAATGTGTGCCTTGTCATACCTGACTGATTCTGCATATAAACATATGTATATATATATATGTGTGTGTGTGTGTGTGTGTGTGTGTGTGTGTGTGTGTGTGTGTGTATATATATATATATATATATATATATATATATGTATATATATATATATATATATATATATATATATATATATATATATATGGGTTCCCTTTAGAATATTGAATTTCAAAAACTTTGAATTTCATATGGTCGAGACCATATGATCAAAGTTTTGAAAACTCAAAATTCTGAATGGAGATCTGCATACAGTGTGGAATAGGAGATTTCCCTTTTCCTCATTGTAGTGTGATCTTAGAGTTGGTATATTTAAGTAGTGAGGGTTTGAGGGGTGCAAGGGGGCTTGGCCTGCAAAAACTTTGAGAAACTTGGCTTTGTGGGATTTTTTGGATTTATTTCAGAGCTTTGAGATTTCAAAACCTTGATCATATGGTCTCGACCATATGAAATTCGAAGTTTTGGAAATTCTTCATTCTAAAGTGAATATATATATATATATATATATATATATATATATATATATATATATATATATATATATATATATATATGATGCATGTTTAGTGTAGTTGTGTAGTCACTGTCATTGTTGCTCTGCAGGTTTACACATATTATTAACCTGTGCATCCTAGCATTGCCTTCTGTGTGACATTCCATATCAGCCATGGGATGTGCTGTTTGTTTGTATGATGCCCATGCACTGGCCCAATAATCAAGGAGCCTCAATCCTTACCACTAACACCAATGAGGGGCATGAACATTAGGAGAATAACAAGTACATACGCAGTAAAGTACAACTGCCCTTAAGAGCACACAAGGATTACAGTCAGTCTGGGACTGGTTTCTCCCTCTCTCTCCAAATCCCCAATAAGACTTCCCACTGGCACAGCTATAGGGTTAAGATCTCAGCTGAGTGGTCAAGCCAAAACCTCCAGCACCATTTCTGTCCCATCAGTGATTCATGTCACTGAAAAAGTAGCTGGGACATACACACACTTTGAGATTTGATTTATATACAGATAGACAGTCCTGGGGATGGCTGTCACAGATTCTCTAGCTATGCCCCCCTCCTGCCCAGACTATTCAGTAGTACCACCTGCCACCAACCACCCTTATCAGCTACTATAAAGGCCCTTAACAATGGATGTCCAATTCTACTGTGCAATGTTTCTATTATCCAAATGGTAAGTGGGTCAAATGCTGAGGCTATTAAGGAGTGGACTGTACAGTGTCACCAAATACACATGCAGGTACTCTAAGAGCTTAAATATCTGTACAAAAAAGCAGCTACAATTAAAAGGTGTAAATATATTTCATAATAAATAATAAAAGCACAAGACAGTACTCATTAACTCAACACAGTGACAGCAGAGTTCAGAATCACAGGAAATATTTTAAAACAACATTGCAAAACAGTTTCACATGAATGCAGAAGACATCTTGACTAGTCTTGCTATATTCCTGTCTAGCTCTAAGAGATACTATGCCCTTAATGTCTTTTTACAGAGCCAGGCAGATATAGATGAGAAGTAATGAAGAGATGTTTACAGGTCCAGACAAAATACAGAATGATCTGACTTTCTCTCTGAGACAGTTCTTAAAATAATAATACACAATATTGCTGGGTCATCTCATACTAGTTAATTCTTGTCACCTCTGCTCTCGGTTTCCAGTCTAACAGGAACTTTAAATTTACCATGTCTCTGTTAAAAATACTTATCTCTTAGAAGCTGACACTTATCTCTTAGAAGCTTACCTGGAACTGGGAATCATAAAACTGCTAAATACTTTTATCACTGAAGCCAATAATTATCTCTGTCTCAAACAATAGAAAGAATTTCCAGCTGCAGACATTCTGTCTTCAAGTTCTGGTAAACACATTCGTAAAATATTTTTATTTATTTTCTCAGAGTTTGCAAGTTAACTCTGTATGCCCCAACATCTAAAATGAAAACATACATTTTCACAGGCATATAGTCTATATACATTTTTGCTCTTCTCCAGCAAAGTGCACTGTGGTTACATTTTTGAAGCTCAGCACATAACATATAGTTTAATCCAGTAAATCATATTAATATTTAAAAATGGCATAGGATTATTTGCAAAATTCAAGCTAGCTGTGTTGGCAGCCTTCACAATCCCCCCCTCCCCCAGAACTCAAACAAATTTTTCAAGTGACACTTGAGAAACATTTCTTGAAAGAGTTGAGTCTATATGGGAATACCTTACCCCATTCCATTTCTTGAGAGCCCATCTGTGTTGGCATTGCTAACCCCACTGTGGTGCTGCACTATCATATCATATGCTTGCAGTCCTAGGCTCCACCTTAGTAACTTGGCATTTTGCTGGCTGGCTCAATGTAGCCACGTTAAGGGATTGTGGTCTGTAACTACAGTGAATTTCCTTCCATACAGACAAGGCTAAAGTTTCTGCAGTGCCCATACTAAGGCTAGACATTCCTTTTCAACAGCTGCATAGTATTCCTCCCTGGGTTGGAACCTATGACTGAGATAAACCATTGGATGCCCTTCTCCCTCTGAAGAAATCTGAGCTAAGTACATCCCCCACCCATGGCTCGAAGCATCCACCTGCACAACAAATTATTTGTTGTAATATGGACTGGTGAACACAGGGTGTCCTCCCAAAGCTTCTTTAAGCTTCTTGATTGCCTACTCACATGCTGGGGTCCACACTACCTTATCTGACCTGTTTGTCCTTGTCAGGTCTGTGAGCGGAGCAGCTATTGTACTATAACTGGGGACAAACATTCTGTAGTGCCCTGGTGTCCCTAAGAATGCCCTCACCTAAGTCCCAGGAAGGAGACTTCTGCCATACCCACCTGACATTTGCTGGGCTTAATGGTCAACCCTGCCATCTGTAGATTGTCTAGCACCTCCCTGACATGCTGAAGGTGCTCTTGCCAGGAATGTCTGTAGAAGGCAGTATCATCTAGGTAAGCAAGGGCAAAATCTCCTAATCCTGCTAGTTATGATCTGTCAGCCTCTGGAAAGTCAGTGGGGCATTTTTCATCCCAACAGGCATCTTTGTGAACTCATACAAGCCAAAAGGAGTCACAAAGGCTGACCTCTCTCTAGTACTGGGAGCCAATGACACCTGCTAGTAACCCTTGGTAAGATCAAGGGTGGTAAGATACTTAGCCCCACCAAGCTGCTCTAGGGGTCCATCTGTCCTAGGCATGGGGTAAGCATCTGACTCAGTGTGACTATTTAATTTCCTGTAGTCCACACAGAACCCGGTGCTGCCATCCTTCTTTGGTACCAGCACTACAGGGGAGGCCCAGGGACTGCTGGACTCCTGAATTTACCCTAGTTCCAACATTTCCTGTATCTCCTCTGTCAGAGTCTGTCTCTCTCAGGCACCCTATAAGAAGCCTGCCTTATAAGATTTTGGGGTCCTGTATCCACATGGTGCTGCACCTGGTGGGTGCACCCTGGTTTCTCAGTGAACATGTCCCCAAACTCCTGTAATACTGCTCAGATTTCTTGAACCTGGGTAGGGGATAGCTGCTAGAACATTGCTACCCCTTCCACTGAGGTGTCAATCCGAGCCTCACTGAGGAGTTCAGTCACCAGATCCCCCTCAGACTCCACCTGCAATCCACTGCAATTAATCAGCACTTGGGTTTCCCTATCATGGTAAGGTTTCATCATGTTAACATGGTACAGTTTGTGCTCCTGCTTTCTGCCTAGCAGTTCCAGCATGTAGTTGACACCACTGACCTTCCTTACTACCTTGCAGGATTCCTCCCAAGCTGCCTGCAACTTGTAGTGTCTGACAGGAATGAGAACCATTACCTGCTGCCTACAGCATACTCTCTAGCTCGAGCATTCCTGTCATACCAGACCTTTTTCTGCTGTTGGGCTTCTGCCAGTTTCTCCTGGGCCAAGCCCATTAGTTCCCTGAGCCTTGTCCTGAGGTTTTGGACATATGCCACAACAGACTCCTTGTGGGATTCACAATCATGCTCCCACTCATCTTGAATTAAATTTAGAGGACCCTTCACCATATGTGCACACAGCAATTCAAAGGGTGAAAACCCTGTGGATTCCGGGGCACTTCTGTATGCAAACAGCAAATGGGGAAGATATTTGTCCCAGTACATCTTAAACTGGTCTGCAAATGCCTGTAGCATGGATCTGAGTGTAGAGTTTAACCTCTCAACAAGACCATTAGTCTGGGGATGGTATGGGGTGGTCCTTAAGTGCTTCACCCCACAGTACTTCCACAGACAAGTCAGCAGATCTGACATAAAATTGGCACCTCTGTCACTCAGTATTTCTTTTGGGAAACCTACCCTGCTGAAAATCTCAACAAAGCATTTGCCACATTTTCTGCCTCAATGGAGGACAGAGACATTGCCTCAGGGTATCTCATAGCATAATCTACTACCACTAAGATATACTTTTCCCTGTGGAACTTGAGGGTGCTCAGAGGCCCAACAGTATCCATAGCTACCCTCTGAAATGGCTCCTCAATCACAGACAAGGGCATCAAAGGAGCATTCACCTTATCTCCTGCCTTGCCTACCTTTTGTCACTGCTCACATATCCTGCAGTATCCTGTTACATCTCTGGAAATCTCAAGCCAATAAAAGTTCTGCATAATACATTTCTTTATACATTTTATGCCCATATGACCTGCAAAGAAAATATCATGGGGTATGGCTAGAAGTAACAGATGCTAGGCTTTAGGCACTGCCAACTACTTTATTCTCTAACCCTCTAGCACTCCCCATGGGGTCCACTCTCTAGACAGTAATCCTTTGTCCCAGTATACAGATTCCCCTTTCCTTGAGAAACAGGTGCCTCACTAGCTACCTCTCTCAGGCCTTGTAACGTAGAGTCTTAGAGCTGAGTCTGTCTTAACTCTCTTTGTAAACCTTCCCAGCTCCCCTTCCACAGAAAGTCTGTTATCCTCTGACACCGCTGCCTCACTGTCAGCCTGGGTACTACTACTCACCTCTGCCCTTGCTATCACTCTGTCCTAGTGAACATCAGTAACCACAAGCAGCTGTAGCTTACCTTCAGTCTCACTGCTACAGGGTAGCTCCCTCCCTGAAATAACCACCTCAACAGTCCTGGCTGCAAGTGTGTGGCCTGTCTGGGTCTCCCCCAGGCTACCAGACACACATGCTTGTCTCCAATCCTGACTGCATGTAACAGCATGACCACATGGTACTGCATTATCAAAATCCTTCCCTACCATGACATCTGCAGGATGGTAGTTTGGTACCCCTGTTGTCTCAAGACAACCTACTGTTGGCATTTTGTCATTCCCACTTCTCCCACCTTTTGTTTCCCACCTTTCCTCTGTGAACATATATATGCTACATGGCCTCACTGGTTGCATTTAAAACATTTAACCCCAGGTCCTGGATGTGTACCTGGACTAGTGGCTTCCCCTGATACTTGCAGATTCTGTTGGGGCAGTCTGAGCTGCCCACCATGGGTCTCCATGGACCCATTAGCAGCACTGATGGTCCATTTTCTGTGCGGTGATGCCCTGCTTGCTAGGTATAGGTCTCCCTTCTTCCACAACTCTTCTACAGTAAGGCATTGTCTATCAGCTAACCAGATCCTCACGTCCTCAGGCAAAGTACTAAGCACTTGTTCCCTCACTAGAAGGTCTGCCAGCCCTTCAAAAGTGGTGACCTGACATCTACTCACCCATCTATGAAAATAAGTGCTCAGTTCAGCAACATATTCACACACACTTTCATCTGTCTTGCGTCTATGCTCATGAAACTTTTTCCTATAAGCTTCAGGTGTTAGCTTAAAAAATTGTAGCAAACAATTCTTTACAGCATTATAATTTAAAAAGTCATTATCATACAGCTTGGACAGAACTGTTACAGCTTTACCATAGAGTAAGGGAGTCAGGTACCATACCCAGAACCCTTGGTCAGCATCATACTGTTTACATACCCTCTCAAACTTATGAATGAAACTATCAAAATTATCCCCATCTGTAAATTGTGGAAGAATTTTACTGATGTTTGTTGCTTCCGGGGTTCAGTTACTCCCTTCCCCATTACCTTTATGACTCTGGTGAAGAGTCAGCATCTCCTTTTCATGTTGAATCTGCCTCTCCTACTTCTCAGATTCCAGCTGTCTCAGTCTCTCTGCTGCTTCGATTTCCAAACCCTTGGACTCCAACTCAAATCTCTTTAAATTCAGAAACATTTTTAAGTCCTCTGTAGAAAGACTGAGCTGTCCATTTCCTGAGAGTTGTATATCTCCATAGCTAGTCTGATCATCCTTCTGGTTGCTATTCTCTGATGAAACTGTTACTAAAGCTGCAATCATGTCTGTTTTAGTCAGGTTTCCATGCACCAGTCCTTTAGCCTGGCACATCTCAGCCAACTGGCTCCTTGTCAGCTTGACATGCTCCTCTGCTGACATGCTTGCCTGCTCTCCCTGACTAACTAAGCTAACAAAAAAATAAAACAATTGTGATATGAATTCTGAATGTTCACTATGTGGCTGATTTACAGTACAAAAACAACTTCAGTGATCACTGTACACAAGCTACAGGAATTCATTATCCACACCACTACAAGCCAATTAATATGTGATGTGGCTACACCACCATTGCCAAACAATTAATATATGATGCCCATGCACTGGCCCAGTAATCAAGGAGCTTCAATCCTCACCACTAACACAAGTGAGGGACGTGCACACTGGGAGGATAACAAGTACACGCACAGTAAAGTACAATTTCTCTTAAGAGCAGACAGGGATCACAGTCAGTCTTGGGCTGGTTTCTCTCTCTCTCTCCAGATCCCCAGTAAGACCCCCCCCCAATGGTACAGGTATAGGGTTAAAATCTCAGCTGAGTGGACAAGCCAAAATGTACAGCACCCTCTCAGCCCCACCAGTACTTTGTATCTCTGCCCAAGTAGCCAACACATACACACTTTGAGATTTGATTTATATACAAACACACAGACACTCATGGGGAAGGCTGGCAAATGTTCTCTAGCTATTCCCCCTTCTGCCTACTATACAGTATACAGTAATACCACCTGCCACCAACCACCCTTATCAGATACTATACTTACTATACTCTTATCAAGGGGTGTCCAATTCTACTGTGCAATGTTACTATTATTCAAATGGTAAGTGTGTCCAAGGCTAAGGCTATTTAGGCGTGGCCTAGACAGTGTAACCAAATACATATGCAAGTCATCTAAGAGCTTAAATATCTCTACAGAAAACCAGCCACAATTAAAAGGTTTAAATATATTTAATAATAAATAATAAAAGCACAAGACAATACTCATTAACTCAACACAGTGACAACAGAGTTCAGAAACACAGGAAATATTTTAAAACAACATTGCAGAATAGTCTCACATAAATACAGAAAACATCTCGACTACTCCTGCTTTATTCCTATCTATCTCTCAGTGATACTATGCCTTAAATGTCTTACTTACAGAGCCAGGCAGATATAGATGAGAAGTGATGAAGAGATGTTTACAGGTTCAGAACAAATTACAAAATGCCCTGACTTTCTCTCTGAGATAATTCATTAAGAATGCATATTACTGCTAGGTCATCTCAGATTACACCATTCTTGTCACCTCTGCCCTCAGTTTCCAGGCTAACAGGAACTTAAAATTTAACATGCCTCTGTTTAAAATTCAGAAGTTGACACATCTCGTAGATGCTTGCCTGGAACTGGGAATCATATAACTGTTAAATACTTTTACCATTGAAACCTATAATTATCTTTGTCTCAAACAATAGAAAGAATTTCTAGCTGCAGACATTCTGTCTTTTAGTTCTGGTAAACACACTTGTAAAATCCTTTATTTATTTTTTCAGAGTTTGCAAGTTAACTCTGTATGTCCCAACTTCTACTGTGAAAACATACCTTTGCACAGGCATATAGTCTGTATACATTTTTGGTCTTCTCCAGCAGAGTGCACTGTGGATACATATTTGAAAACCCAGCATATAACATAAAGTTTAATCATAACATATAGTTATCTTACATTTGTAAGGCAAGCCCGTGGATCATATTAACATTTACAAACGACATATTCTTATTTACAAAATTCTAGCTAACTGGGCTGGCAGCCTTCACAGTTTGTATTTACATTTTTTTGGGCCAGTCATTGGGATGTATGTAATCACCCTTGCTGCTGTAAAGGTTTACTGTATAGTAACACTGTTGCACCTCACAAAGTACTATGTGTGATGCATCTTTGTTAGTGTATGGCTCCTGTTTTTGAGTATGCATTTGTTGATAAATTTCCATACATAACATGGACCTAGATTTCTTGTAATAGTGGCAGTTTGACAGGTAACATCCAATACTATTTATATCTATGATGATATCCTACCTGTCCAATGAAAACTTCTGTTTTACTCACCTCCTGCATCCCACACATTTGCCTATGTGTTCCTCTTTGCTGATGTACTGTGTAAAGAGTTTTACTGCATTGATGTTTCCTCTGTATGTATTGTATATTTTCTTATTGGTACATCATATGCTTACATTATGTATGATGTTAAATGTGGACAACTAATGGTTTCTTTCCATTAGCTGTGATCTGTGTTGCTGTTGTAAGGTTAACATGTGAACATCACTGTTTAATTCATGTACTTATGTATATGTGACTAGTCATGACTCAAAGGTGTGTGTCAGATGTAGCCATGGTGTCTGAGCTAAGACATATGACTGCATTCTGTATCAGCCACACCTATTTCATCTATAATCAGTGTTCTACTGATCATCCTGTGACACCTGTGATGTATCATCATCAGACATCTGGGGTTCTTGGGATAGGTCACCCCACTCCAGTATCTGGCAAGCCACCATGTTTTTCCTGCCAAAATGTTGTATACCATGGCACATACAGTAACTATTTGTGATGCCTTTTCTGGTGTGTATTTTAGTGCAACCCCAGATGTGTCAAGACATCTGAATCTAGCTTTAATGTAAAATGCATATTACTTCCACTGAGTGCTTTTGTAAAGTTGTCAGCAAAGTACTTTGTCACATTTAAGTTGCTTTGGGCTCATCTGCTGTGTTTTGGAATCCATTGAGTATGTGCAGAGTCTATAATTATCCTACGCTGAATAGATAATCACCTAGTCTTCTTTTAGTGTACATTATAGAATCACATCTGCCACCGATTCACTGATGTCTTCCTTTGGAGTGCTGTGCTGTTTGCAACTTTATTTTTTAATCTGTCCCATTATCTTTCTTTATATAGTTAGATAGATAGGTAGATCAATAGATAGATAGATAGATAGATAGATAGATAGATAGATAGATAGATAGATGGATAGACAGATAGATAATATTGATATATTGTTGCAGTTCACTTGGTCGACAACTGTCTGAAACTAAGTCAACTGTAGTGCATGCTGTTCAAAAAGTCGTTTGTGCGAGTGGTAGATTAGATGATCTTCAAGTTGGTTTACTAAGCTAAATGGCTTGATGAGCTGGGATTTTGAGTGCTGGTGTTTGTGTTTTAAGGTTAGATTAAGGGGTTATTTAAGAGAATAGGTTTAGTGCATGTGTGAATGTGTGTGATTTCATGTTACATTAAGTGTTAGGTGCATGTTTTAGTATTTCTGTGTTTTAAGGTTAGGGTAAGGGTTAGGTAATGAGACAGAGTTAATGTTTTTCCAAGTATATGTGGATAAGAATAGTGTTAGGTAAGGGAAAAGAATAGATTTAGTATCATGTGGGTGAACATGTGCCTGCACAAGGTTAAGTGTCAAAGTTGTCTCATGTAGTGTTAATGTTATGGAAGAGGTTTTTTTTGAAGGAAAGGTGCACAATTATGATTAAAGGCAGGATTGGGTTAGGGTTAGCATGCATTATTAGATGAAGCAGGGAGGTGAAACAGCTTATACAAAAAGTTAGATTACATTTCTGGGACAGGAAATCGTTATTTTCTGGTGTAGTTTTGAATTATAATAGCAATAACCACCTCGACCAGAAAACGGAATAAACTTAAAAAAATATACAACTGAGTCACAAAGGAAGGAGCCGGACACCAAGATATTTTTAGTGCTTTCATTTGATTTAATACTGTACAAACTTCTCCAGAAAATAAATACATTGTAACAAACCACCCATTTTATACAAGAAACTCAAAACCACATGACATGGTTTATTTCATTGGTTGATTTTGTCATGTGGTTTTGAATTTGTTTGTATAAAGTGGGTGGTTTGTTACAAGGCATTTATTTTCCGAAAAAGTTCGTAGAGTATTAAATCGAATGAAAGCACAAAAAAATGTGTTGGTGTCCGATGCCTTCCTTTGTGATTCAGTTGTATATTTTTTTAAGTTTATTTAGTTTTTAATTATGTTTTTTTTTTCAGAAACTAGCATTTTTGAAAAATGGTATGGATTTTTTTTTTAATATTTTCATTTGTTATTTGGCAGTTCAGTAACAAGTGTATTGCAGCTTTGAAAGCTGACTTTTTATGCCTACATGTTTTCTGTCTCTCTCTCTCTCTCTCTCTCTCTCTCTCTCTCTCTGTATAATTGGTAGCATATAAAGAAAGAAAAGGCCCATGTACACAAAGAAATATGTTGAAGTTTATACAGTCATAAACAACTTAAAATATGTACTCAAAATAGATGTTAACATTCTTCTTTAGAAGTTCTGTTCACCCCACTCTCAAGATGATTTTTTGCTATTAATTTTTCAAACATATATAAACTGGTTGTGGTCATAAATCCTCCATGTCATTCATACTAGTAGACATCTATATGCAGTCATAATGATTTACATTATAAAACAGATCCACTGTGCTGTTTTCATCAACAGAAACTGTTTTCAGCAATAGAAACTAACACACATTTACAATGTGTTAAGTACACAATAGCCTCTCTATATTTTCATGTTCTTGTCACTTCACACCTTTTAGCTGTTAACCTTTGTAGGGTCTTAGCCCATATAAGCTATATATTGTTCTTCTGCCTTGTGTCAATCTGAGCCATACTCACTCTTTTGTAAATGTTTATGTTGTTCTCTCTTTCATTTATCTTCCAACTCATCCCCTACATTTGTAATACTTCATTTTATACACCCTGCTAAATATAACAAATGCTTTTCCAGTCTCCATCCATTCCTGTTCCTTGTACCTTACGCTAAATATAACAAATTATAGATTTTTTTTTTTTAATTTTTCAGACATTTCCTTTCATTCAGTAAAACGATTCCCATAACCTCCTAACTTCCAGGAATCTCCAAAATCAATTTGATTTCCAAAGCTTGTCTTGTAACTGAACAACTTATGTAAACTTAACGTGTTTGTCTCGTTTCCGATAAAAACGTATTTAAAGTTTGTCTTGCTTACTGAAGCCCTCTTCATTGCCAAAAAAGGTTTTTGAACCAGATCACTTACCTGGCTAACAAAAATAAGTAAATAAATACTCTGCCATGTCCTTTTCATATCTGCTGATTGCAGGTTGCCAGGGAGCATACACTATGCTATTCTTCTTTCCCATCTATTGACAAAATCTTTACTCCATTTACTTCACACCTGCATATCTGAGCATCATTGCCTGCTCTGCTGTCTAACCAACATTCTGTTAGGGTTCCCAGAATTGTGATCATTCCTTACCCATCTCAACATCTACCTGCCTTTTCATATGTAAACTTTTGCCCTTAATTTGCTGCAGCCCCATCCTTAATTAACCAACGCTTACTCCCATTCCCAACTGTTCAAAGTTACGCGTTCTGAATTTGGTAGGTTGTATTTTCTTCTGAAACTCTAAAAAGACAAAAAGGTTACTTGGAATTCTTGGGATTATTCACCTAGGCAGAGCTTTATGATTGATCCGCCTTTGTTTCAATGTCTTTCAAAACAAATGGTCATTCCAAATCCAAATCTAAAGAATGGTTCTAATTTGTTTTCCTTTTAACTGCCACTTCTTCCAAAACTCACCTAGCATACCATCATCCTTACATTTCCAGAAAGCTAATTCTCTTAACTTTAGATCTTATTTTTCTGACTCCTCTGACTCCTTTCATTTTATTTTTCCTTCTTTATCATTTGTTGTCTCTCAACAGGTGAGGCACAAAAGTGTATAATACATGTAAGTGAAAGTCTGACATACCCATCCTGTAGTGTTGTTAGTCTAAACCACTTCTTGTTAATTCTGCTGCCTCAACCCCCACTCCCCTCCCAGCAGATTTATCAGCAGGTCTGTAATTTAAACAGCCACTTGCTGCTACATTCCAAAGGAAATGCTTGCATAGTTACTGGACCCAAGGCAGTATCATCATGTTAATTACATTAATGTGTCCAGTTATTATATAAACACCTAGAAATACCCCTTCTTTATTCATATATCTAAAACAAGTTCTTCCACTTCATAATCTACCCCCACCAACCCTGATGTGTGGATGATCCAGTTAATATTGCTTTACACTGCTGGCTGTTACAACTTCTAAAACTGGATCTCCATTAAGTAAAAGCTATCCAGGCTGCTCCTATAGGCCTCTTCTTTCATGGAAAAAAGTACTCACTGTCTAATATGCTTAATTTCTTCTCCAGTTGTCTACCAACAATTCAGTGCCCTTCCAATTCTGTAACTCCTCTCTTGACTTTATATATATGCTTCTGAAATATGAAACTTCCTGTCTGACTCATAAATTATAGTAGCTTTAAGTTTCCCATAATCATAAAATATATCTCAGATGTCATCCACTCCATTGTTCATGAAGGTGTTTAGAAAGTTACCACGATCCAAATTAGGTTCTTAAAGACATCCCAGATTTTGCCCAATCACCACCTACCATGCCTATCCATCTGACTCTATCATCCTCTTTCACAAATCTAATGCTGAGATTTAAAGTTTTTGAATTATAAAACACATCTCTTTTTCCTTCAATTTATGGGGATACCACCTACAACAACCTAGTGCTTTCCACAATTTTTGACAGTTCAGATGTCTTCATTTAATTTTTTACAAAAATATATTTCCTTTTTCACTTTATGGCTTCCTTAATATTTTGTGTCTCTCTCTTTTTCAGGGTAACACATGCACCTTTCATTGCATGACAGTAGAAATAATGGTCTCTTTTCCCTGTATCCATTTCAAAGGACCATAGTTTATTTTGATTCAGTCCTCTTCTCTCCTCTCTTGTTGCTCAACTAAACCTGTAGAAGACAACTTGAATCTCAAGTTTACATTCAGCACCAGAATCTTTCGAAGGTTCTCCAGGCAGTCATTTCCACACCCAACAAGGTACTTTCTTGTCAGTCCAGTCCTCACAATCTCACCCCCAAAATCCTTTTAGCTGTCCTGCTGTTCCTTTTGGTATCTTTATGACTACTAAGTGAAGCCAGCTGAACTGCCTCATATATCTATCACAAGCCTGCAGTAGCACATAGCCTCTTTTGCAAAGTTTAGCCTTACATAAGACTGACATTAGAAACTATCAACACTCTGTGCCTTATTTCTCTTGCATCTTTAAGCATCTACATTCAGATTTCATTGATAAATCTCAGCCCCATGCCCTTAGCTACCCATTTCTTGCATACATACATTGCCTTATTCCTAAGGGGTAAGTCACACCAATATTATATCCTCTAGTGTTGTTATTTATTTATTAAAACAACATGAAAAATTATACTTTTGTACTGCATGACAACATGACTGGTAAATAGGAATTCACTCTATTAGATTAAATATAGCCAGCTGTGAAAATCAGTACTTATACATAAGTAGCCACCTTCTAAAAATCTGTATCTCATATGAAATACTGTATACAAATAAGCATAAAATGTAAAAGATATATGGATCGCGCACTGAGAAGCATTAACCACTTTGAATGCCCAAGCCACCAATCTGGACCTCTTCAAATCTATCAAGATTGAACGGTTTACCCTGATCCTGGGTGACTTTATCTACCCAAACATAGACTGAAAGAATTACTCATGCCAGAACAGAAATGCACAGAGACTCCTCAATTTTGGCAATGCAAATGCTTTAGAAGAGCTAGTCAATACTCCCACAGGATATGATAATATGGTGGACTTGGTATTAACCAACATGAGTAACCACTGCAGCATCCCTGCAGTATCATCCTCCCTGGTAAGATCTGATCATAAAGCAGTCACTTTCAAAGTCACCATCTCCCCCAACTCCCCCCCCCCCCAGCTAGGGTCAAACAAAAAAACTTCTCTAAAACTAGTTACAGCCTCCTGAGGAATGGTATAAACAGCTTTACAGCCCCCACCCCTCTCTAGGAACTGGCACCAGTATCCAAAACTATACCAAAGCACTATACAAGCATATATATAGATGTATGGAATCAGGAATACCCAACAGGACTAAATCATCCTCCACAAGGAAGAATAAACCTGTCTGGTGGACATCTGCATTAAATAAAGTCTATAACAAAAGTAAAAACAATGCTGTCCAGGACCAAGAAGGAGCAGGTGCCCAATTGGAAGCAATCAGTCCTTAGCCTGAACAAGCAAATACGAGTAGTAGTGAAATCTTCCAAGCAAACCTTGAGTCCTTATTGTCCACATCTACTAAAGACAATCATAAGACCTTCTTCACATATGTCTGCAATCTCAAAGGAAGCAGCAAGATCTGTTCAGAACTGGTGGCCAAGGACACCACATATACAAATGCTGTAGATATAGCAAACTTGCTGGCTGACAGGTTCAGCAAAAATGTCACCTCTCTGTCCCCCATCAGTAAATCAGGACATTCCCATTACCTGCATCCTTCCCCTTATATCTATGGAACAGGTCATCACTGTTCTCTCAAAGCCAAAAAATACAGCCTCGATGGGACCCAATAACATCCCAGGCTGCATCTTACATGAACTCAGGCAGGAACTTGCAGCACCATTAGGTGCCCTATTCAACCAAGCCGAAGTACCAGCTTTGTTCCAGCTGAGTGGAGGGCAGCCACTGTCATCTCTTTGTACAAAGGTGGAGCGTCCACCACTCTGGGAAATTATAGATCTATCAGCCTAACTAGCCTGATCTGCAAGGCCATGGAATGGATTATTATGGACCTCATTAATAAGGACATTGGCAACCTCAAAATACTCGATCCCACACACTTCATCTTCATCAGGGGAAGGTCATGTCTGTTAAATTTGGTTGACTTCTTTGAGACAGTCAGCAAAGCCATGGACAAGGGGAAGATGGTGCACACTGCCTACCTTGACCTGTCAAAAGCCTTCGACACTATTCCCCACTCAGGCATAATAGATAAACTCTCTCAACTATGCATCAATCCATATGTTACCAGATGGGTAGCAAACTAGCTCACTGATAGAATCCACCTAGTCAAAATAGGAAAATAGCCACCTCATGCAGTAGATCTGTAACAAGCAGTGTACCCCAGGGTTCGGTCTTGGGGCCTCTGTTATTTGGGATATAGTTTTCTGAGGTGCAGGCCAAAACTAGTGGGCTATAGCTGAACAAGTTTGCAGATGATTGCAAGCTGAGTGCTGTCATCAATTCCCCTAGTGATGTGGACATCCTCCAACAGGGTCTTACACAAACAAATGACTGGTGCCAGAAACATGGCCCCAAGCTAAATACCAAAAAATGCATCATCATCTCCCTTGGGGAGAGTGACATTCCCACAGATTATCATATTAATAACAATGTCTAAGCAGGCAATCAGTTGTGAGGGATTTGGGAACCCAGGTTGATAGCAACCTGACTTATGACCACCATGTTGCTTCCATTGTATGCCCCATTCGCAATGTACTTCTCAATGCACGTGCAGCAGCTAGAGAGACCATAGAGGTTCTTCACCAGGAGAATCCAGGGCCTCAAAAATCTACCACACACAGATAGGCTAAAACCCTATCCCTCTACTTAGTTTTATACAAACTCCTCAGAGGTGACCTCTGTCTGACATACAAGGTGATCTCGGACTCTGCCTTGATGGGACTTCTGCATATCTGCAAGTCAAGCTCCACTTGAGTAACCTACCTGCACAGGCTCAACCTGGTCTTTGACATCAATTGGACTTGTTGGCGGGACAGATTTGTGTATCAGAGACTTCACAATCTGTGGAATAGACACCTTCTTTACGTCAAGCAGAGTACCTCTTTACCCCTTTTTAAGAGCAGCCTGGATAATCGGATAGGAAACAGAAAATACATCCCTGGGATTCTACCTATGTCCCTGCTGGACAGAGGCTTCTGGTGCTGACTTGTCTAAATATGGGCTAAACTCTTGGCTAGGTTTATAAGGGCCTCAAGGCCAATAGCTTAGTAACTTCTTATGATCCCATGATCCTATGAAACTGATATTATCAAGTTTGTCCAAAGCATTACTACTGTACCTTTAACTCATCCCAGACAACTTGTCTGTACTGTTTCCAAATTCCAGATCACAGATAAAAGCACCTCTCCTGTTGCATTCATTTAATTTTAAAATAAGATGTCATCTTCTGACAATATACTTTCTTCCTCTGCGTGCTGTCAGTTGAATGACTATGTAAAAATACTTTATGTAGATTACTGTTATTGAAACATTTTATACAAATTATTCACAAAATCTGCATGTATTATTATATAAAACTGTCAACCTCTATGCATTAATGCCATGGAAATTGTATTGCAAACTAGAAATGCATGTGATATACACTGGCCCATCTCTAGTCATAAACATGCCTTTTAAATAGGAACAATGCTTGTAGTGAAATACTGATCCTGTTTTATCTCCTCCCTATTTTCCAAAAATAAAAATGTGTAATGAACAATGCTGATGGGAACAGTGGATTCATCTAATCAGCTGTTTACACAAATTATTCATAAGATCTGCCTATGGCATAATACAATGTTATCAACCACCAAACATTCCTACCAAAACTTGTTCCCCAAAAGCTGCTGACCACATAGCATGTCCTATACAAACTGACACAGTCTAACTGTAAAATAGCGTCTAACATATTTCACACTCGTGCAAAACAGGTCTGTCAAAAAAACACTTTCAGATGTGCACGTAAATAATGTTGAAGACATTATGGCATGCCATTAATGTGATCAAAACATACAAGACATTAACTGTGACATGTTTGCAGAAGGTATATCACAAAACAGTACAGCTGTCATTAAAACACACTTTTCAGACAATATGGCCCATAAGGTGTATTGTATAACAACAAAAACAAAAAAGAATTGAGGATATCAGGTGCATGGTCATGATCATTTAACATTCCTAATGTCCTATTACCCATACATATTGGAATAGAAGGTCATGTGGGGATTACTATGTCTATCATACAGTGTTAGTAGGTTACTCCAGTGCATTATATGGCAAGGAATACACAGTTTATCCAGGAAATGTCTGTTATTACTTGTTCAGTCATGAACAAGACATCAGCATTGATCCAAAATCAATGTGCACAGCCAGTAGACATATATATATATATATATATCATGACCAGAATGCCTTGACACAGGCACATACAACACTAAAGTGTTTCTATGTTCCAAAAGACTTGCTACACTGTAAGTTCACAATGACACTGACAGAACAATGTTTCAATGAGGCCTCTGGTGTAAAGCAATTAACACATATGCTTTCTAATAACATCAAACAGACAATCTGACAAGTTGTTACTTCCATGGGGCAGTATTTGTATGTATGTCTCACACATTTATTTTGAGGTGTCAAAATGCCAATAATTTTTCAACTATAACTTAGGTTTATGTGCAAGTAATGCACTATGTTATATATATATATATATATATATATATATATATATATATATATATATATATATATATATATATAGTCAAAAGAACAAGCAGTAGTAAACTTAAAATATATATGCAATAAGGCGAGCAATGCCACATGGTTGATGGCTGATATCACAACATCATAAAACTGAAAAGTAATACAACACCTTAGAACAACTGGGGAATTATAAACACAGTGGCAGCATGTGACATCTACAATTTTAGGGTATGACACACACATTATTGTTAATCAACTAATGTATCACTCTCTCTACATATGTTTGCATTATTCTTATCAATTTACCTGCTCAATTCAAACACTGTAATGACCATCATTAATATAATATGTAACAAACAGATATAATAGAACATGATTGACTTTGTGTGCAACAGTTATAGAAACTGATTAGTAACTTTGTGTTAAACAAACCATCAGAGGGCATTTATACAGAAGTGCAAGACATATTAAACTGAAGTACATGCCAGAAGTTGTCCGACAACAGCATTCAGAAATTTGAGGCAACAGACCCCTGCAGTATAATAGAATAAGCAGACTATACATGACATAATAATTAGTGAACACCACCTGCTACTCAAACAATGGTAACATCACAACCTACTTATATGTGAAAGAAAATCTAGATCCAACCAATATGACAGTCATACAAAGATGTTTATCATTTAGGTTGTGATAAACAAACAAAAAAAAAAACTGCAGTTATGAAACAAACTCGCAGAACAACATTTAAATTAAATTCATAACGTTCTGCACAAGAAATCAATGATTATTGCACTTTCCATGCAGATGCATTATGGGTAGTCTGGCATCAATATTAGAATGCCTGAAGATTCAAGCAAAACTGATTTTTAACTACATTATGAGTGCTTCTGGGAAAATAACTGTTGGCAGTTATAACACAAACTTCTGTCAGTCCACTGCTCCTCCAATCTGTGCATACATTCAAAGCACAGAGCTGATATAGGCCCAGTCTTCATAACCTGCAAAAGGAAAAAAAGGGTGCATCACTGCCATGGAAGGATTGTGTCAGATCAACATGCGATGTTCATTATTTACAAAACAACAGTGAAACATAGTGAGCATCACATATCATCGAGCCTTGACATGAAATGATTTCAAAGTTTACACAGACAGTTATTGTTGTGTCACTCTCAATACCACACACATGCGAGGAGTACTGTCTACAAACTAGAATAACCAAGATTTAGACATACAACTCACATCTATATTGGCACTACAACCCTGACATCTACCTGTTTAGCTAATACATCTTGGCTGTGATTGCATGGATTGAGGGAAGTTGAAAAAACTCAAGTGTATGACTATGCAGCATACCTCCCAACCTTACCAAATTATTCAATTTTTACTGGGTTTTGAGGTCCAAATAATAAACATATCTATGAGCATTGTACCTATGAGGAAAAGATACAGGCAGTTAGAAGAACAAGAAAAATAAATGATTAGCAAGCAAGGCATCTTCAGTTGGATCAGTACAATTTATTTCTCATGTAGCTGGTTGAGTTGGCTGACTGACAAAATTTACTAATGAGTATAGCACTTTTTATACAACCTTGAAAGATGGAGTCCTGCCTCTTTAGACATACACTGTGTCCTAATCAGGTCATGCAATGTATCCTAAATTAGTCATGTATTCATCTAAAAATATTATTACAACAGGCTTTCCTTTTTTGGTGACAAGTACAGATGTCAGCATTTCTTGCTTCAGCTGTGTCCTATGTTCTACTTATAAAATTTCTAATAAAAAATACTATTTATTATTGTTACAGCTGCAAATAATATTTATATTGTTGTTATTGTTGAATAATTCAGAATTAATGAAAGATTGCAACTTATAAAAAAGTTTTTCGGCTTTTCCCGGATAGGAGTCGCCACAGTGGAACTCCAGTCCGCTAATGATTGGCAGTGGATTTTTATGACACCATGTTGCCAGCCCAATGCCCAACGTTCAAGGAAGGCATACCCATTCATGCATGCACCTACCTGCATGTCTTTAAACGTCATACGACCACAGGGAAGACATGCAGACCCCACACAGAAGGTGCTCCAGCCGATTTCAACTTATAAAGTAGTACAATACAAAAGCTAAATGAAAACTTCATTAAAATCTGTAGCTCTGTAGAATGTATATGCAAGACACAACATTTGCTCCTGTCATTCATTCTATAGATAATGTGTGAACTAGAATAATATACATTTCCTGATTCTTTGATGTTTATGGCATATATGTACATTTTACAAATCATGTATTTTACATTATTTGCATTCTTTACACATATAGTTTAGGAATGTTTTGATAGAAATAGAAAAGTACTGGTTAATACATGTTTATGCATGTTTATAAAACTTCTAATAGAAGAGCCATTCCCTGCTGTTACAATACATCAGTGTGTTACAGTGTGTGACCCTTGTTTCAGGCTGCTGTGACCTTTCCATTCTATTTTTTTTCATAACAAATAGCTCAGCTAACAATTCTAAAAATCACTGCAAAGTCTTATAGCTAGTTTACATCTGTTGTCTGACATCAGATTATTGAAGAAATTATTTTCAACATAAATATATGCTTATATTAGTAGTTATGCCTTGATAAAGAGAGGAATTATTCATAAGCACTATCTTATCTTGGCTGATGCCCCATTTAGCCAGACATTGTATTTCCATGCAGCTTTGTATTCATGCTTTCAGTCACTGGCATTCAGATAAAAGATTGTTCACACATGCTGCTCAGGGAAGATTTCCATAAGCTGGTGTCTCAACATTACTATAACAGCCACAATTCCCGAGTGGCACCCCTTCATTTTCGATTTTTTCCTAGCTTTGTTTTTAATGTTTTTTTTCCCACTTTTGAGCTGACGTCATCATGTGCACAATGATGTCAGCTCTGCCAGCCTGTCAGAATTGAGCTCAAGGGCTCACACGCATTTCTGGCTGGCTGCTACTGTTTGAATGGAACTGTGAGCGGGAAGGAAACAGCGTTACAGCATCATTTATTTTTATCTTTTCAACTGAATGGATCTACGAGCAATTGGATTGCAGAGTGATATTTGGACTGCTGCTTCAAGCATGGCATGGTTAAGGGCATACACCCAGATGGTCTACTGTCTGTTGAAGGAAAGTTTACCCAATTTCTATACAAGGCAGCATCATGGCAAATAATTAGCTCAGATGCCAATGCAAGCCTGGAAATAATATTTTTCTAATGACCTCCCTTTCCTTTCAAAATTTTGTGTGTTTATCCTGAGCCAGATATGCATTAATCCACCCTGTGCCATATAAACATTATATTTATATTTTAATAATGCAGACTACACCATTATAATATTAAATAAACTAGATTTAAAGTACAGTTGGTGTTATTTTTAGGTTGCACTGTTTCTTTTATGGACAGATAAGATGTGGCATGAATTATTCTGCTTTATTTATAGTCATCTACCTTGCTGGACTAAGTTTCACTGCAAAGAGATGAAATTCAAACTTTTGAAAACATTTTCTGCCACATCCATGACTTTCAACAAAAGTAAGGACTTGCATGATGGTAAGGAAAAGTCAAACATTTACAATACAGTACAACTGATCCGTTCGTTCCATTTTACGTGTGTTTTTGTTCCTTGTCTACATTCTACTCTAGGTGTCTTTGTTTCATGCGCTGGCGGTGTTACTATTGCATGACTACCCTTGTGTTTTTTATGGAATTTTTTCTTTTTTTGTGGGGGTGGGGTGGTGAAGTTAAAAAAACTGCACTCCAAGTGTTTTTTCCTATTATTTGAATGACTACTGCTGTGCTTTAACTTGCACCTTTTAAAACTTGAATGCGTATAGAGGGGATGTTATAAAGCAAAACTTTTTGTTACATTTCTTTTAGAATCAGTAGCACTGCAGCTCCATTAATTTGCATTTATTTCTACTTTTTATTGCTATATTTGTAACAGATGAGTGACATGAAGCAAAACTTTTAATGTTACTTTTTTGGAATTGGTGACACTCAGCTCTGTTTATTTGTGTTTGTTTCTAATAAACTTTTAATGCTAGATTTTTTAATTGGTACCACTCCAGTAACAGGACCACTGCTTGCAGAGGTTAAGGTATTTTCTTGTTTCAGATGGCAATGGTCAAACTTTAAAGATATATACATTTCACTTTGGAGATGGAAAGCTGTTTGCAGTTAGCAGCATGTTTATCTGCTTATGAAACAGATGGCTCTTTATGTCTGGCCCCTGAGTAGTATTTGACTATGTTGTATTCAGTTTATCTTTATGTATTAAATACCACTTCTCCTTAAATATTAACTACTGTCTGCCATGTCTGTTTTTATATTTAGGCTTTACCACAAAAACAACTTTTACTGGCAGTACAGTTTATACATTTGAGAAAAATGTAACAAAACTTATATTTAGGCTTTACCACAAAAGCAACTTTTACTGGCAGTACAGTTTATGCATTTGAGAAAAATGTGACAAAACTTATATTTAGGCTTTACCACAAAAGGAACTTTTACTGGCAGTACAGTTTATACAGTTGAGAAAAATGTAACAAAATGGCAATTGCCCTTTCTTGCCTCTATATTTTCAAATATTGTAACACATTATACTCTACATTAGTTATCATTCTTTATATTAATACTTACAATAAACCCTTCCAAGTAAGATTGTTTCAGTTCTTTTTAATTATCAAGCAAACAAATTATATCTTCCCTCAGAAGTCAAACTGCAGTGTATTTCAGACCAGAATTAAAAACCCAGAGAATCAATATAAGATACAGAGCAATGCAGTATAGGCTTTAATGAAAATTACATGATTATTTTAATGATTCCGGGTGACTTAAGCATGAAAAGATGGGTCAGAGGTCACAAATTCCATCAAACCTCTTAAGCAGTGGCAATCAGCACTGTGGTTTTTAATGAGTTTCACATTGCAGACATCATTCTATGATTGCAAAAATGTTAAGATTTGGCTTACACTACTGCCATTCTATATATACATTATGTATGTGATGTGTGGAAGTAGACTTTTATTATAGAAATGTTCTGAATTGGGCAGTTTTGTCATTATTGGTTCATGCATTTTGTTTCATTGCCTAATGGAAAAATGTTCAAGCAATAAATTTAAAATGCACTCTAACGTAAGTCTAAAAAGTGTGCTGTTTTATACAAGGAATATAATTTAAAGTCAGGAAGTTGTATCAATGAATGCATGTATGTTTCTTGTTTTGTGCGCAAGGGGTCTATGATTTGAAAACAGCCCAAAGATAATCTTTATCTACCACTGGCTAGGTACATTTTCTTTGATGTGGTGTGGGTTTCAATGCTGTTTCAATGAATGTGAGTTTCAATGGCAGAGACGTTTTAATGCCAAGTCTATTTTCATTGTGAGACAGTATTGCTTTGTTTAGCAGATATCTATTAGTGTTTTTGTGCATTGTGCTATAAAATATAAAAATAAAATCCAAATAATAATCATTGTAGAAGTAAACTGGCATTCATTCACACATTAGTGTTTATGGTAAATGGGGTGAAATAGCCAGGTAATTGGACATTGGAATGGCTGCAGGGGGACTCTGGTGCCGTATTTTGATTGTCTGTTTTTCAGTTTGCATTTGAAAATTGGCATCCCACAATTCCATTGGAGTGGGTGGGGTTACATAATTATGTATGCAAATGTTATGTTAATCAGAATACCGATTTGTACCTATTTTTCATGGGCCTTTTCCAGATTTTTGATGTTTCCAGGTTGAGAGGTATGCTATGCAGGGAAGAATTAAACATGTGGATATGGGCTTCTAAATTATAGGATGATTAAAAGAAAAGTTATACAACTTCAGCCATGTGTTATACATTTGAAACTTGAAAGCATGCAGTCTTGAATGCATGTCAGAGCATTGCTCACATCAATAACAAACCGTTATAACACCTCAGATTTCAGAGGCTCGTACTTTGCAATAGAACATGTGGATGCATTTGGCAGACATAACTACACATGATAGGAATTCCTGTTCATCACTTGTATTTAATGTATCAACATGTACATTTGTTAAGAGGCAGTCAATGTTAAACAAGAAGGGATTATAACATAATAGTGTAACATTCAACATGTACAGGTAACCTATGAACATATTACCCAGCATTTACACATGCAGTCATATTGACATAGATGTGATGTTTCCAAAAACTTTCTGGGTACTGGATTTATATGTAGTCATCTATGACTTAAGTGCTATAGGTATTAATGCACACATAAATACTAGATGTGTAAAAACTATACTGCATAACTTAACAAGCAAATATCTCCTGCTTTTAAAAAGGAAATATGGAAATAGCAAAATAACATCAGAAATACTGTATATAGCAATTCAAACCCACATATATCCATGAAACAGTCTGATAGTTTCAGGACATTAGCTGCCCCCCCCCCCATTCTGTACTTCTAACTGCAATTTGTCTTTATATGCTGTACTATTTTTATGTTCTGCTGTTTTTCTACTTTTACTAAACCTTTTCTCTTATAAATTCTTGTCTTCCTAATTTCCACATAACTCCTTGGTAAAATTGGCTTATTTTATTTCAGTAAGAAAGGTATGCAAAACAAGCAAGTCAGAGTACCTACTGCATTTTCTGTAGACTTGCATATCTGTGAAATCAGGGCCAGCCCTCTTCATCATACTATGGGTTTTCCACCACTTTTTCTAGTCTATTCTGTTCCTCCCCCTCCTTACAAGAACAATTGCAGCCTAATCAGTGCCAGCCCTCTTCATTATACTTTTGGTTATCCACCACTTTTTCTGGTCTCTTCTATCCTCCCCCTCCTCCACAAGACCTATTACAGCCTAACTTAGCTTTCTTAAGCTACAGGAGCCAGTGTCCTGGTACTGCTGTTATATTAAGTTTAGTACCTAACCATGTCTTAGTTCCTCCCTTATTTGAAATCTTACCTCTGTTCCTTGCTGGGCACCATATTTAACTAACTTACAATTACCGTAGTGTCTGTGCTTTCCCCGTGCTTGCTACACACCCTACAGCATTTTTTTTCTTTGTCCCTTATTTCCCTTACCCACCAAGCTATATGTTATATATTTTGCCACTAGGTGGCACTGCTCAACCACTTATAGTGCAAAGATCACTTATATCATGTTTGTGTTCTCTCCCAAGCAATCCTCCACTCCTGTAACAAATTTACTCTACTGGCCTGCTTTGACTTGTGCATTGTTTTATTACCTTTCTCCCCTCACACTACCCAGCCTAGACTCACCTCTGCTGTTCCTGTACTTCTCCTAAGCTTCCACGTTCCAGCTACAGCTGGCTGATTGGTCTCTGCCAGCCACCTTCTTTCCAGCTCTTCCCGCTCTGTTTGCCCTACGGGCTCACTCCGTTCCCCTACCCTGCCCCAATTCCCACACACCCCCACTACTCCTACATTTATTTCAACTCCAAAACCCTCCCTCTCTCAACCAACCAGTCATTGCTACTCTGTAACCCCTCCTCACTCTACCTCCACCTGCCAATCACAACCACTCCAAATGCACCCAAAGTCCCTATAAACATCTATTTCTACTCCATCTATACACATATACAATCTGTCATACTCATGTTATACTGCTAATATACACATATACTCATCTACCATGCCTTGTCCTCCACCTCAAACCATTCTCACCCCATCTATCTGCATTCTATTCTTACTCCCTTTATACCACGCAATCTCCTACTCCTATAACCAACTCCACCCCTCCTTCATGTCCTACCCCCCCACTCCCTATCTCCTTCCTCATCCCACTAAAACACACTTCCACAACATATCCGCCTCTCTAGTTCTACTCAACCTGCTCCACTACTTCAGGATAAAAAATTTTCTCCCTCCAATTAAATACTACAAACCTAAACTAATATCTTATTGTCCACAACTATTAAAGACTAAATCAAAATACTACTACCCTTCCTCAACTACCTCTGCTTAGCAGGGGACTTACACCCAAATCCTAGACCAAATACTTCCCCTAGTCCGAATCTCCCACTGACAAGCAATAAAACCAACCGTAAACACCTCAAATTCTTCACCATCAATGCCCAAAGTCTAAGAAATAAAGTAGCCCACTTTCATGCTTGGCTAAACTACAACTTACGCAACATTGTAGCCATACTCAGAAACCTGGCTAAGACCTCAGATTTGAGACTCTGAAATCCTCCCTCCTGGATTCCTTTCCCTCAGACATGATTACTTAAATAGAAAAGGGGGTGGGATATCCTTACTCTACTCTATCCTGCTATCCATCACTCTTTACCCCAATCCTATCCCTCCATTCAACAATGCAGAACTAGTAATAGGCTTACTAAAAATAAATAACCACAAAAGCATTTGTATCATTGCCCTGTACATCCCCCCCTGGTAATAACACCACTAGTCTTGAAGAAATTCTCCTCTAGACCTCTACCAATATTAAGCTAGAGACCTTCATACGTGGAGATGTAAATATTGTTTGGAATAAAATCAACAACTCTAATTGCACCATATCCATCAATCTATTTAACTATACCCAACTAACTAACTCCATTATCAGACTCAACAAAACAAACCTCCCCTGGATATCCCATCCTAATAAAGTCTTAAACTTTGGCATTATACCTGACCCTATAGGAGACCACTTGCCAGCTTTCATACACTGAGCTACCCACTCCTCTCCTCATCTACACCAATATATTCATACATGTAACCTCACAAACTTTAATCCCACTACTTTCTCTGACTCCCTAAAACAAACTAACTAGAACCCCCTAAAAACTCTTCCACTAGACAATGCCATAGAATTTTTCAACTCAACCTTCTTAAACATCCTCAACTCCCGAGCTCCACCAAGAACAAAAAGAGTAAAAACCAAGACTGCCCCATGGCTAACCAAAGATACCAAAAAATGTATGCTACAAAGAGATAAATCCTGGAAAACATACTATCAAAACAAGCAGCCAGAAACTTTTCTTAAATATAAACAACTCTGCAACCTCACTAAAAATCAAATCAGAGACAAAAAGTCCTACTATATCAAACTCCAGTCTAACCAATCAAAAAAACGCAAACATTTCTGGAATTCCATTAATTCTCTTCTCAACCCAGTTAACAAAAACAACCCCTGCCCTGACACCAGCAAGTCTCATCCTGAAATAACCTCTCTATTCAACTCCTTCTTCACCAACTCCATAGCAGAACTGACCAAGACCTTCCTAACAATAACCCTTCCCCTCAACCTAACCAATTGTCCTCATCTCTTACACCACCCTCTGCCCCCAATCCACCTCCAGTATTTGAACTTAAACCCATCTCAACCTCCCACATAAAAAATGACTCTCTAAATTAAAGCCATGCTCCAATGCCCCTGACAATATCCCATCTTCCTTCCTAAAAATAGCCGCAGATGGTATCGCTCTCCCCATTAGCATCTTGATCAATAGATCCATGCAGGAATCTTATGTGACCAAATTATGGTGTGCTGCCTTTATTCTACCTCTCCATAAAGGTGGCAAAAACAATAGCATTTCTAACTACCGCCCCATAGCTATCCTCTCCCTGATCTCAAAACGTCTGGAAAAATGCATCCACCTTCAGCTTATGACATTCCTAGCCAATCACTAACTAATCACTCCAACCCAACACGGCTTACGACCTGCCCATAGTACTATCACTGCCCTTCTCTCCTTATTAGACACAATAAATCTTGCCTGTGACCCTGGAAAAATAGTATCAACAGTTGTACTAGATCTGTCCAAGGCATTCAATGCCATCTCCCACACCCATCTCTTGAACCATCTTTCTAACCTTAATCTCACCCAGAATACCTTATCCTGGTTCTCTAGCTACCTCTTTGACAGGTCTCAAGCTGTGAAATGGGGGAAAGGCACCTCAACCTTCCTTCCTACCCCCACTGGGGTACCTGAGGGATCCATACTCGGTCCAATGCTATTCAACATCTTTATTAATGATTTCCACAAAGCCATACCCAACACCAAAATTGTACAATATGCAGACGATTCATCTTTATTGTGCTGCACCTCTAACCTCTCAGAGCTTCAAACAGTGACCCAAACTGCTTTCTCCACCACTGAAAACTGGATGCTCCAAAACCACCTCTCGCTAAATGCCAATAAATCCAAAATACTATTATTCTCTCCCTCAAAAGCTTCCCCTCTTGATAAAAACTTGTTCCAAATTATTAGCCAAACCAACTCTACTATAGAAGTTGTTCCCTTCACTAAACTACTTGGGGTTACTACTGATGAACACTTAAAATTCGACACTCACATCCAGCAAAACATTAAGAAAACCCATATAAAACTTGGTATGCTATACAGAAACATCCACTTTCTCTCTCCTTCTACCAGGCAAACTCTCGCCACTACCTATCTACTCCCCTCACTAATGTATGGCACTCCTCTACTAACTAAGTTATCTACCTCTCTCTCGCCTCCAAATCGGAAGTCTGGTATAATAAGATTTCCAAATTTGCAACCAAAGCCAAATTCTCCTCCCATCATTGTACTGCCCTTCATTTGTTAAATTGGCTTGAACTCTTGAACCATCTAGACAATCTTCAAATTACTACAGCCCACAGACTGATATTTCAACCTTCTAAATGCCCTGCACTAACCAACATCCTACAACCATACACCCCACACAGAACTCTAAGTTCTACTCACCAAAACCTAATCACTGTCCACAAACCCAATTGTCCTGTTAGTCATCTTCTTCTATCCTTTTCCTACAAAATGGAATTCTCTTCCTTCCTCTCTCAGGGCTTGTGAAAACTTTGAAAACTTTAAAACTCAGCTACATTCCTACCTTTCCTGTAACAGGAAATGCAACTGCACTCTCCCCACCTAGCCTAATAATCAATCCACCCCTTAAACTCCTGACTAACTCTGAATACAAGCTAACCTAACATACATGTACATATTGTAAATAACATAATTGTACGTATTATAAATAACCCATCCCACATTTTTTTCTCTCTTTTCCTTCTAAGTCTTTATTCTCCCTCTCAATTAAGTTACCACTGCCATCCTAAATATTTAGATACTATGTAACGAAAGAATGTATTCCTGTTCTCTAGCATGGAATGAAATTGTAATTGTGTCGTCTTTACTATGATTGTATATGTAACTAAACTAGGTAATGCAGAGCTTTTCTACCTGGGCATCCATTGAAAACAGGCTCCCTGAGCCTAGTGGATCTCCCCGGCCATCAAACTGGAAATAAATTAGCTTATGGCTTAATGTTTTGAGCTTAGAGACAGTACACTTCTTTCCATCATACAGAATTACTGTGAGATGTTTCTAAAATGATGTGGATAATGTGTAGCCATCCAAGACCTAAGCAATATAGACATTACTGCACCATGTATGGAACAGACTACCAAATTACATTAAAGCAAGTACTAGTTTAGATATTTTTAAGAACAGCCTGGACATTTATTATGGGAACAAGTGTTTAGGCCTCTTGGCAAGCTAGAAGGGCTTTAATGCCCGTGCTTGAAACACTTGTATGTATGTATACACCATGTATGCTTGGAACAGACTACCAAATTACATTAAAGCAAGTACTAATTTAGATATTTTTAAGAGCAGCATGGACATTTATTATGGGAACAAGTGTTTTGGCATCTTGGCAAGCTAGAAGGGCTTTAATTCCCGTGCTTGAAACACTTGTATGTATGTATGTATGTATGTATGTATGTATGTATGTATGTATGTATGTACTAGATATGTAAAAAGCAGTAATAGTCAAACTTTATTCAGACTGTGTACACTGGTCCACTATAGTTGCAGATAACCTCATAAGTCATTGAAATAGCACTGTTGACTACATTTGTATTACTATTATCAGTACAAACACCCATTGAATACAATTGTACCAGTCTCATAAACAGATATCTCTAACAAAAACATTTATTATAATGTAGGTGTTAAGGTGTGGATTATAAAACTTACTGTAGGCATCTGATGGCTGGTGTCAAACGTCTGTGATCCTCCAGAAAAAATTCTTCTCATGCAGGTGTCAGACCTGCATGCCAGTCTGGTAGATCCCAGTCCATCTGTAGTGCTCCCTCCCAGTCTGGTTTCATATTTTGATCATTGTGAAGCTCCTGGGGTATGTTCCCTTCCCATGCTTATGTCCAGCATAAACAGGGAACTTTTGAGTGATCTCCTCCTTGGCTCAGGTTGGTGTCCAGACATGCCAAACCTTCCTCTCCACTGACATCTCCGGTACTAAAGTTGAAATTGTTTCAAAAAACATTCACAAAATTGATGAGGTCAGACTCAGTTTGCAGTTAGAAATTGTATGAGCAGTAAATGTATCAATATCACATTGTAAAACTGGCACATATTTGATGGTAGCAGACTAGTGGTGGCATCAGGCACTTGTTACAGACATTCCCATTTACTGATACCTATTGGGTAACTGCACAGAGACCATTCCCTTTATACTGAGTTATTGTCTAATGTGCCAAATTTTAAGAAATTTCGTGGACGTGCAAAGATGGGATTTCAAAACATTGAATGTTAATGAAGCTCATTAATTCTGTATGGTACAAACGGGACTTAAAAGCTATGTGCATGTAGCTAAATTCACTTTAAGTATAGCTAATGTACAGGTAGCTTCAAAGGTAAGCTGTCACTTGCTGGCATTGCTGTGGTGGAAGAGATTACTCTTATCACATAACCATGTTATCATTAATCTGTATAAATCAACTTATCCACATCATCAGCATAGCTCTCAACCACTTAGCACAAAAAATCTAGACAAAACTAAAAATAATGGGGTGGGGGGGGCAAAGCTGCAAAAATAGGGACACATTTTAAATATTGATCTCATAAACTTAGAAAGTTGCTAGAATAAAAGGTCTTGTGTTACCATGCACTTTCTGGAGAATATGAAGCCTGAAACTCAAATGCCTTTCATTATTTAGTGCCACAAAAATCCAAAAAATCACACATTTTATGAGGAACAGATCAAAAATATGTGGCAAAAATCTGGGCATTCTGCAAAAATCAGAACAGTTGAGAGGTATGATTGTCAGTCCTTTTTTTGGCTAAGCGGTCTGCATTACAGCCTGTCTATGACATAAAGGAGTGGCGTACAATTGAATAATATGCATACATATGCGTAAATAACATTAATGGTAAGGAGATTTCACACTTAAGCAGTTGTATAGATAAGAGGAAACAGCCCCAGTGAACAGTAAATAATGATGGCAAGAAAATATGTCTGTAGTCATTTCTGATTAACCTGATATGGCTTGTATCTTGGTATGTCTACAGAAATCAACAAGTTCTGAGGATTTCCATCAGTTGTATATTCATAGACTAGGTTTCATATACTCTCTGATACTTACTAACATAGTAATAGTTGTTAGTACATTTAATCTGATAGAAACAAAATTATGCTAGCTTTGACTGTTTACTGTTTATTGTGTTAAAACTTAGTTATGACTGCATGACAGTTCATTTTAATATGAAGAATTGTTTTCTTCACTGCTTCTATATAACTTCCATTATGCATGTTCCATGCCATATAATGACATTTATTATCACGTGTCACAGACTATAGTTATATATGACAGGCATATGACATTCTTGGGTACATACGCTCATTATGTTTGGATGTGCATATAAATGTTGAAACACCACTAATACAGTAATGGTTGTGTGAAACAATTGTTGTATGATTGCTCTTTACTTGCTGTGACATCCACTGCCATTGGTTCAAATGCCACATATGACCTATACAGCTTTTTTAATGGCTTGTTAAATGTGATGATATTGTTACATGTATTACATATTCAGACATTGTTTTCATATCCATTCTGTTCCTCTGTATATAACAGTAATATACATGAAAAGGATTGTTTTACATGCATTTGCATTGCAATGAAAGGCAAGCAAGTCAGTAGACATACTTATTACATCACCATGTCAATATGTGAGCCACCATATAAAGTGTAACATGCATATCACAATGTTTTCCAGATATCAAACAGAAGTAGGGCGACAATTTCTCACACAGAGAGAATGAAATTATAATTGAGGCTCTGTGCCAGAATGGCTGCAGCCTTCTTGGATGAATGGGAAATACTGTGTGGAGGAATGAAGTGTGAACAAACCTGAAAAAACAAGAATAATGCTGTGCATGGTCACAATAGTTTCAGGGAAGTCTGTTGGTGACATTGCCCTGACTTGATCCTCCATTCAGCTAACAGAGTATGTCACTATGAGAGGGCAAGGGATGCCACTGGTGGTGGGCTACACTTGCCTCCCCAGATGAGACAATAGAGTTCTTGGCATCAAATCATATCACCAGTTATGATTGTTGGATACCTGGTGGAGGTACTGAAGCAGGTATTCGAGGACTTACCCATATGTCCTACTTTCCAAAACACTGCAGCATACATTACTACCTCATTAATGATCTTTATTTCACAAATATTAGTGTATTGTTATACTTGTGTTCCAGCAGCAGAATTACACTGAACAGAGAAACACAAATTATGTGGATGCACAACTTGAGTGCTATGGTATGTTATTTACTAACACAGTACATACATAACACTCCCAACAACATGTGATGTCTTTGTTTTTCAATTGCATAGGTCCATCCACATCTGCATATCAGCAACACATGTTACATAAGTGTCACCATATACTGTTAGTGTGATCCATAGCTGTCTGGTACCGCTGCCTCCTGTCATGACAGTATGAGTATACTCACATGTTGATTTTTTTATGCCATTGTAACCTACAGATATATCATTGCAAGACATGGGCCTTGCAGCTGCACATACAGACAAACCAGGTATGATTGTCCACCTTATTCATAGGATGCAGAATTTTCTAGCATATCTGTGCTGTATGACATTCATGTTGCCACGTTCCATACATAGGTACATCTGGATGACATGTTCACTTTGTCATCTAAGTGTCTCCATATCTTGTTGGTGCCTGCCATAATTGTTTTGTGCCTCTGCCCGTATTCATGACTCTGTAGTATACCAAAACTTTTTTTTCCCCAAACACCTTTATTGAATAAACACTTGTGACATAGGCAAATTTACATTCGTATGAAAGTAATCAAAGTATATTAACAAAACATACATTATACTTCACATATATTGCTAAGCATATAACCTAAGCAATATTACATAAATTATTCAATTCTTGCTTTTTTTTAAACAAGACACATCTTTATTAAACCATCGCTTACTACATAGGCAATCATACATTTATATAAATGAAAACAAACCACACCAACACAATCCTAGTTGCAAGCATTGTACATCACAAACCATACTGACACACTCCCAGTTGCAAACATTATACATCACTTATAATCTACCCAATCTTTCTCACTCCAACATTACGTAGCTCGTTTACATCTTGCTGCCTTTTAAATCTCATTCCTCCCTTGTATGTATTGTTCCCACAATTTCCATTTTTTCCTATGTAGTTTCCTCCTACCCTTGTCTAAGGATCTCATTTCCAGTTGATTTATCTATTACTATATTCACTACTTCCAGTTTAGTTGGTTTAGATTTTGATTTCCATTTTCTACTAATTGTTTTTTTGGCAGGCACTATTATTAGACACAGCAAAGCCTTACCATATCTAAGCAATCTGATTCTGTATCATAGCTCAGAAAAATCATCTCCCTCGTTCGACCAATCTGCCCACCCAGCATCTCTGATAGTGCATCTGCTTCCTGCAGGGAAACCCTAAAGTCTGCCAACTCGCCGGAGACCCAGAAAATATGTTTCCAATTAGCTCTTTCTTCCCCTTCACACCTCCAAAATTTGCTGTCTGCTTGAGGAAAAATTCTCTGGAGTCTACTTTGGGTATAAAAATATCTGTGTAAACATTTCCGGGCAAAAATCCTAAATCTTCTAGATTTTGTTGCATATTTAGGAGACAAACATATATCCTCTCATTGTTTCGTTGTGAATTGCATATCCAGTCTCTCTTCCCAATCCTTTCTAACCTCCTCTGATTGATTCTTATAGTTATCATGTAATATTGTATATGCTCTACTAATTATTCCTTTTTTAATGGCAGCTTCTGTTCTAGATTCTATGAAAAGCTCTACCAATGCTGGTCTTTCATTTAGACCCCCCCATTTCTTTCTCTTTGCCTGTACACTGATATATACCCACATGTTGAAGTTTTTGTTCCTTGTTATACTACAGATCCTCAATATGACAAATGATATGATCCTCAATCAGGAAGAACGTAAATGGTAAGACATTGTAACTGCTTACTACATGTCACTATTGATAATCCCATCTGTGCCCTTCACGACTATTGCGTTCTTCTTCAGCTGTCCAGGACAACATCAATCTGAACATCAGCCTCACCCATCTGGCATGTGTCTGCATTATCTCCTGTATGTTATACCTCTGTTGGAATGCTACATAATAGCTATTATGTGCTTACTGATAATATTTTGATGTTTATCAGCCTCAGCCATCTGGCATGTTTCTGTATTATCTCCTGTATGTTACATCTCTGTTGGAGTGCTACACGTGATGGCCGATATGTACTTAATGATGATGTATTGATGTTTGTGTTTCCCCATGACAGTTGCATTGCAACTCTCACCTCCATCGATCAAGTCACTAGAGGACATGTCAGGAAGGTTTTAGTATTTTTATTAGTCTCATTTGTCACATATCATATGTTTTAAATATGTAATGTACATGTCACCTCTCTGTTTTATAGGGTCCCTTAACCCTACACAGGCATGACATACTAGTAAGTCAATATCCTCATTAACCTTATAGTCATATAGCTGCCCTATATGTTATTATTAAGCTGCATCATTTGATTTGTGTGAATGCATGCGACTTGTGTCATCTGTCTTTATTCATAGCATGTCCACTGCCTGCCTGCCAGTTCCACAGTAGAGCAACATGGGCTAAGTGTTTACATACATGGTAGGGGCTGCCAGGACCATGGTGTTAGCCATCAGTCTGGGCACCCTAGACTGTGTTAGTGTAACACTGACAGATGAACCAATGTGTGTCCTGTTGTGTCATGCTGACCCTGTGGCAATGATGACTGCTGTGCTGACCACTGAGAAATTAATCTGTAGGTGGTTCTTCAAATGTTTTATCCCACATGATTTTCTGATCATTTATCTTACCTAGGTCACTAGCTTCAGTTTGTTATGTTTATTACCTCTTTGACATTGGTATATGTTAGTATTGCTGAATGAGTTGACATGGATCTGAAGCCATACAAGGCTATAAAATCTAAGTATAATTACTGCATTATTTTTTCATTTACTGCTGTAAGAGCTGCTGTTCTGTGCTGTATTACAGTGTATCCACTTAATTGTAAGGTTAGTTGCAGGCATCTGCTTGTTCTTCCTCAACACCATAGCCGCAAACCAATCATTTTACATTCTGGGGGTCAAAGCCTGTACTCTTGTGGCAGGAGAGGGCTGATTTCACTCACGTAAACTGGAAATTACTTGTAGAAAGCTCATTGTGTACTTATCTGATTGGCACATGGGCTTAGTGTAAAACCTTTTTTTGAGCATATACAAGCCTCAGATTTGCATGCTGCTGCCTTATATATACACAAACACCATAAGTTGAAACATTCCTATAAAAACTACCTTGGAAATTACCCTTAAGTCTCCTGCTACCCACAAGGCAGTTAGTTTGTGTGCTGAGCAGCACTTATGCATTTGGTGGAAATATTTACATCTGCACTACCTTTTCATAGCACCAAGCACTTTCACTGCTTAGGGTCCATCTGCTTTAGGCACTGGGCAGCATCACTGGCTAGGATAGCTGCAGATTGCATCAAGTAACCCCCCCCCTTTTTTTTGGTTTTAAACTCCCTCCATTCTTACTCCTTGTAAGTACAGTAAGACCTAGAACCATAGGTGGGCAATTTCCTACCATCGTTGTGTCCAGCTTGGTGAACATGGACATCCTGAGACAATGTAGCAATTGCCTTATGTTCACTGACAGCCACTTAATTCTCCAGTAGACAAATACAGTATGCGAAAGGTGCAATTACACATTGTCACTGGAGGGCAGAATCTCATATATAGATAAAAAATGCAAGAAACAGTTGTCAATGACTCTAACACACCACTCACTGCACCTACTAGTCCTACTAAAGATCATACACAAAGACCTACATATGCAGAGGTGCTCATATGTAACCTAACAAAACCTCAAAGGCCTCTCAGACACAATCCTCAGAAACTCCACATACACACAAACAAGACATTTGCCATAGGATCATAGGAGGCTACTAGGCTATTGGCCCTAGGGCCCTAACAAGGTTAGCCATATTATACCCTTGTTTCTTTCTAGACCAAGATATATAGTCTGTATTAGCAATGCAAATCTAAGATCAGCACCTGTCTAAGAGGCACATAAGTGAAACCCCCAGGGTAAATTTAGGGTTTCCCATCCAATTGTCCAAGTTACACTTAAATCTGTGAATTGAGAGTTTATTCCAAAGTAATGGCAACTTCTGGGAGACATATCTGTATCTCCAGCATGACCTGTTAATGTGGCAGGCAAGGTTAAGGTCCCTAGAGTGAGTGTGTCTTGGCCCATTTGATTTATGGATGTGTAGTATTTCCACTAAGGCAGGGCTTGACACTGCTTTGTAGGCCAAGCACAAGTTGCCTCTTAGCAGTCTATATGATACAGAGTACAGTGGCAGGGCCTTTTGTCTGTCCATGTAGGTCATGTGTTGAAGACCCTGAATTTTCTTGGTAAGAAACCTCTGAGGTCTCTCTAGCTGCTGCATGTGTCTGGTGAAGAACCTACAGAAAGGAACAGTGTACTCTATTATTGGTCTGATGAGGAATGAGTACAGGGGAGTTATAACCTCCTTAGCCTCGGATGTTATGCCCTTACTTATGAGCTGTGCAACACAGAAGGCCTTTCTTACCAGTATGGATACATGGTGATCAAAGTCAAGGTTGCTATTAAACTGCATTCCCAAATCTCTCATCACGAGGTAAGACACCCCCCCCCCAGGGGGTGGGGTGGGGTGGGTATTATTAATATTGTAATTTGCAGGGATCTCTCATTCTTGAAGGGGATGATAACTCTTTTATTTGCATTAAAGTTTAAGTCCATGGCTTTGGCACCAATCATTTATCTGTGTAAGTCCATTTTGCAGTATGTTGACACCATTCGGGAAATCAATGATTGCACTTTGTTTGTAGTCATCATCGATCTTGGTAAGCCACAAGTCATCTCTTTTCACCTGAATTTCTGAGGAATAGGTACCAAACAATAGAGAGCCCAGCACTGATCCCTGTGAAACACCACTGGAAACAGGTCTGCTGGTAGAGATGGAATCCCCAACTTTGACTGTATAGGTTATGTCAGTGAGCCAATTGGCTACCCATTTAATGACATATGAGTTAATCCCCAGTTGGGTGAGTTTCTCAATGATACCTAAGTGGGGGATTGTGTCAAAGGCCTTGGCTAAGCCGAGATAGGCAGTATGAACTATTTTGCCTTCATCTACCTCTTTAGTAACACTCTCAAAGAAGTACACCAAGTTTAGCATCATGAACTGCCCTTAACAAAGCCAAACTGGGTCAGGTCAAGAGTTTGAAGGTCTCCTATATCCTTGTTGATAAGGTCCATGATGATTCTCTCCACAGCCTTGCAAATAAGGCTGGTTAGGCTTATGCATCTATAGTTCCCCAGGTCAGTTGAGGGGCCTCTTTGTGTAAGGGGATTACAGTTGCTGTTTTCCACTCTGCTGGGACAAAGCCAGTACTTAGACTGGTCAAAGAGACCACCCAGTGGTTCTGCTATCTCCTGTTTTAGACCATTTAGTAAGCAACCTGGGATGTTATCCAGTCCCATAGAGACTGTGTTTTTGGCCTTGGATAGTGTGGTTATAATCTGCTCTTTGGAGATACTAGGTAGAGGACTGGTGGCAGGTATGCTTTGGGGTATGATTGGTGGAGACAGGGGGTGACGTTTTCACCAAACCTATCTGCTACCAGCACAACACATAAAGCCACATCTCCTTGTGCCTCAACTTCCAAGCCTATATGGCAAAACATTTCACAACCCAACTTTCTGGTCATAGGTGACTCCATTGTGAGATGGGCCCGGGATCTGGAAGATCATGCTAGTAATCAGGTCTCTTACCCCCAAGTACCAGTATGACTCAGTCTATGTGGGCATAAATGACCTGAAATGTACCTCCTTGGACTATATGAAGCGAGACATTTTTGAACTCTCAGAATATATGTCACAGGCAGGTATGAGCCTAACAGTGAGCAGCATTCTACCATCTCCAGGGATGATGCCACACCACAAATTGAAAATGATCAAATTTAATAATTGACTTAACTACTGGTATCATTCCATCGAAGGCCAATAATTGTCAGCCTAAGCAAACATGTTCAACAGGCCATGCTGCTTTGCTAGGAGTGGTCTTCACCTGTTACCTGTTGGCTTTTTAGATACTGGCAAAAACATTATCTTCCCATATAGTACCTTTTTAGGCAATGCCAAACAAACCTTTCAACATAACAAAAGCTGCTCAATGCAAGGTAAAGGTAGTGCTGCTCAGTGTTAGGAGTCTCACAAAAAACTGCACTCCATAGAAGCTCTCCTCACCCTGTAGCATGCTGATGTTTGTGCAGTTACCAAAACATGGCTTAAAGCCACGGAAAGCACTCTGGCAGTGCATGGCTATAACACATATCATACGTTGATTTCTCCCACTGAACATGAAAGAGTGAAAGGTGGAGATGTATCTATCTACATAAAAGATAAGTTCACCTCAAGGCTGGTCAAACAATATGACATACTTGAGCTATTCCATGCCCAACTAAATATGGGAAAATCCCATTACCAAATTCTTGCTTGCTAGAGGTCCCCCTCCATGAACCAGTAAACCTACACATCATACCTAGAGTTATGGGAATCACTCGCCATCCAGCTTAATACCATACGCACGGGGGGTTGATTTTTAATACCCCTCCATTAACTGGGAGGCATGCACAACCACAAAATACAGGCCCGTAGATTTCTTGTCTTTATGAATTTAAATACCCTGGAGGAGCTGGTCTGCACTCCCACTAGGGTAACAAATATCCTAGATCTGGTACTTACAAATATGGGAGAGCACTATACTTCCCTCATATGTGATGTCCTCACCAGTAAGATCAAACCACAAAGTGGTCTCTCTGGAAATTAAAGTAAAACTAGACCCCCTTCTGAACACCAGAAATTTTAAGAACTTTCCTAAGGCAAACTACATCCTATTATGTAATGGCACAGTTAGTTTCAAGTTCCCCCAAATCCAAAAAACACTGAAACCTATGCAGACGAGTACACAGATGCCCTGCATGACCACATTAACAACTCCATAGAAATGAAAGTAATAAACCAAAATAAGCCCCAATCTACCACCAAAAACAAGCCACCCTTTTGAACCCCTGGTCTTAATAGGTTGCACAGTAAAAGAAAGAAAATCATATAAAAAATTAAGAGGAAATGTGGACAACAGAGCAATAAGTTCCTCATAATTATAAACAAGTGAATCAGGGCACTGGTCAAGTCTCTTTAAGCAGAATTTGAGGTAAAAATAGCCTCCAAAGCTAAGGATAACCAAAAGGCATTTTTTAGTTATGTCCACAATCTTACGGGTAACATCCAACAATGTGCTAAATTATTTATAGATGGCATCTCATATACTCAGCCAGAAGAACTAACAAACCTGTTGGTCAATAAATTCAGTTCAAATTTCACTTTCCTATCACTCACAGGTCTCCCCCATGAAATACCCCTACCACTCCTCCGCCAATTATTACCGCTAAGCTCTCTCATATGGCATCTGCTTTAGGCCTGTGATTCTTTTAGTGAGTCTTGTGAGGTACATACCTAATGGGGCATTGTATTCTATAATGGGACTAATGAGGGATGAGTACAGTGGGACAATGACTTCCTTTTTTCTGGATGAACAGCCCTTATTGATGAGGTGTGCCACATAAACCTCTGTGGTCACTCCAACTGCTGTAAGTGCCTAATCAAGTACATATCAAATGGTGTATTGTACTCTATTATTGGTCTAATGAAGGCTGTGTACAATGGAACTATAACTCCATGGATCTGTATGCCATTTAAATATAATGTTATAAGGTTGTTTACAGTAAGCTTATTATCCGTTTGGATGTGTAGTGCTTGCAGTCCACAGCATTCGTGTTTGCAATAAGTTTTCGGTTTGTCATTGTTTCAGTAGTTTGTTATGACTGAGGACACAGCACTTACTACAACCCTTCTGTTGCCAACTGCAGAGAACCAAAATACTAGGATACTTACCTTAATAGATATCTTAACAAAACAGGTTGATGCACTCAATAAGAAGGTTGATGCACTTCCAACTAATTCTACTTCTAATTTTACATGTCAGCTTCCAGGCGTTTAAAATACTCCACCAGACATAGAGGCAACAGTTATGGATGAGAATTCGAATCCGAACATATTGGATTCTACCAACACATCTCCTATCCGAGAACAAAGGGATGTGTATAACATGCAAGGCTGTAATACACTGCAACAGAATAGCACCATTGGCAATAAAATAACGACCACCAACAACAGATCCATGAGGCTTATTGGGGCTCCAAAATTAACCGCATGGTTAACGGAACAACTTTCACTACAGACTCCAACTAGTAGTGAAGCTAGGGAGCAACCGGCCATGGATTCTATGGATACTTCGGCTTTACTTAAACAATTTGACCAGAAATTGATAAAGTATAAAAAGATACAAATAGAAAGAGCTTATTTCCGTGAATGTTTAAGTGAGGGAATTGTACCCAAAGGTTTAAGATCTTGGCAATATCCAACTGGGCTTATTGATGGGTCACCTTTTCACCAAGACTTACTAAAATTATTTAACAAACATGGTTTGGAACTATTAGAAGTGGTGAGTAAACACTATCAATTGCAATCTGTTTCACTTATGGATGAAGCAACCATTTTGAATGACACAATGCAACAGCATTTAAACTTTCCACAATATCAGTACGACTATGACAGAATATTCACCAGCATTGATCAATATATGGGTAAAATTAAAGAAGAAAAACTTAAAAAAATTAAACAGAGATAGACAATCATATAGCAATGGAATGGCCTATCCAAAACCTCCCCCCTCTCAAGTTAAAACAGTGTATGGTTCAAATTTACCTCATGAAAGGCACAACATCACACAACGTGGTACCAGTGTACAGAACTTTCAGGACAATGGTACACCAAATAATACCGATACTGTTGAACAATACAATAATGAGGACATTGAACCCATAGCCTATATACATCAGGATGAACCCCCCCCCCCAACAACAAGCAAATTTTCGGATGGGAGCCTCACATTACAACTTGAGGAAGAACACGAACTATGGCAACAATCATACCAACAGGAACAATACCAATCTACGAGGGAAGAGGGGGAGGTAACTATAAATATGAACAGTAAACCTGTTACCTTGTATAACTCAGATAATGATTTTAAAATTTTCAGTTACACAAATGTTACTATTGAATCTTTTGTTATTGAATTATTAACTAGAGGAAATACCTTTGTCCCTAGTAGTAGAGCCGATATAGTCAAAACTATAGTAGACTTTAAGTTATTCCTTAAGAAATTGAATTTGAATGTGTTTTTCAGTAGTGACCATATAGAAAGCAATAACCTGCATACTGCCACTACATTTATACCACCAATGCACCCTGTTTTGAATTTATTCGAAAAACTATGTAAAAATGATTTAAGAAATATGTTACATTCTAATATGAGTAAGATTACTAAATTTTCCAATATTACTAATTTAGAAAAAACAGCTTTGCAATCACTGAAATAAACAGGGGTAAGATTTATGCAACCAGATAAGGGAGGGGGACTGGTATTCATGATGCAACAACAATATATCGATAAGATGTTAAGCACATTGAATAGTGTGGCCTACCAAGAAACATCTAGAAATGAATTACAACAAGCATATAATAGAATCAGGTCACTATTCAATTACTTTTTCATAGAAGGAAGGATAGACTTGTCAACTTTAAATTCCTTGGCTATGTTATCACCCAGAATATCTATCCTCTTCGGTATTCCTAAAATCCATAAATCACTAGTGGACCCCCCCTATGAGACCGCTAGTAGATGCTAGAAATAACATTACTTACCCCTGTGTAAAAATGGTAGATAACATACTACAAAAGTATGTTCAAAAAGAGAAAGCAGTTTATAAGGATTCTTGGTCATTCCTTCAAAACATTAACAATTTTGAGTTTAATGACAGGTTCAATTTTTTAACTGCTGATGTTAAGGACCTGTACACTTGTATACCCCACCAGGATGGCATAGAATGGGTGAGCCTCATGTTAAGGAAAAATGGTGCTGAGCAAGCAGAAATCAAACTGATAGAAGAAATGCTAGACATAGTTTTGTCATAAATTTCTTCACTTTTGACAAGATTTATTTACAGAAAATAGGTGTGGCCGTGGGCTCCCCATGTGGGGGGAGTTTTGTGAATCTAGTCATGGCATACTGGGAACAGGAAGTGATAGGAAAGAATGTTAATATGATGAACAAAGTTAAATTTTACACATGATTTCTTGATGATATTTTCATCCTAATAGAAGGTAATGAAATAACAGCATTAGAATTGGTCTCATTTTTCAACACAAGCTCTGATTTTTTTGGCTTTTACCCATACATATAATGAAGAGAGAATAGCATACTTAGATGTGGATTTATGGAAAGACCATGTCAACAAATGCTTTCATGTTAAAATCTACAAGAAAGAAACCTATTCTAATACTTTCCTCCACTACAATATTAACCATCCCATGTATCAGAAGAAATCAGTTGTCAAAGGTCAATTAGTGTGAGCAGCCTGCATGGTTTCCAGAGACGAGGATTTTAATGAAGAATGCCAATTATTAAAAGGAATGTTTATGAGATGAGGGTATACACAACAACTCAGACAATTTGGTTGATGAGGTAAAGAGTAAAAGAGAAATAGGCATATATCAAGCCATTCTGGGTGGTGTTAATCAACAGGTATTTCAGGCCCATAATGTAGATACTACATCAATAAAATTGGCATTTATAACTCCATTTAGTACTGACAGCTATATTATCACTTTAATTATTAATAAAAATTGGTATATAATTAACAGTGAGAAAGATGTTAGGAATAAATTACCGCATAAACCTAAGATTGTTTGGAAAAGGGGAAAGAATCTCAAACAAATAATGCAAAGTGACATTAAGGGATTACCATGGAGGAAAGGCATGTTCCAATGTAATATGTGTAATTATTGTTCACACATGAATACAGGTGAAGCATTCATTATTAGAAATGTGACATATGAGTTGAGACACAAATTCAATTGTCAGTCCAAAGGCCTTGTATATTTGGCCCAGTGTCAACAATGCCCCGCATTTTACTATGGCAAAACTGACAGGAAAGTATGCGAACGTGTTTATGAACACATATACGCCATTAAGAAAAATAAACTAGACAATGCTTTAGCAAAACATATAACAGAAACTCCTAGCCACACATTCTTATTCAGGGCAGTAGATATGGTCCTCTTAGATGTTAGGGATGGACCACATCAAGTACAATTAGAGGTTTTGGAATTATACTGGCAGATTTGCTGTAATGCCATCATAATGCCCTGGTTAAATGAGATATGTTCCCTTTAACCAATACTCAAATTAAAAAGTTTGTGTCGTTAGTTAATATTGATTTGGCATGGGCTTTTATTATATACATTTATTTGTAATACAGATGGCGTGTTGTCTATACTGGTTAATGAATATATTTACATACACAACACCCCATGAACAGTATATACTTGTTACATATAATGTGTCTCAACAATTGTTAACGTAATGTTAATACCTTACTTACAAGTATATTTCATGGCACAGGTAGATGTTATTGTTTCCTTCTTTCTCTTGTCATCCCCTTTTGGTCCCTCAGTACTTGCCCCCTCTGCTCCTCTATTTTCCCTTCCTTTACCCCCCTTTCCTATTCTCTTCAGCACACAGTATTTATATATTTAATATTGTGCACAAACCTAAGCAATTTCACAGTATTTGTACCCTAACATGTACAGTCCACACACAGATATTCTTGTCTTTGTTCTATTCTACAAGTATGTATGGTTACAGTTTCAGCATTCATTAAATTGATGTATTGTATTGCAAGACAAGAGACCAAACAGAGCCACCATCTTAGCATTTTAAATCCAACAAAACACTTTTTAAATCCAACAAAACACATTTTAAGTCATGTACAAAAGATCAGTGATGTCCCATGCAAATATACATAGTACACACTTGTTGCATACATTGTTTAATTGGCATAGGATACAATATTTTTAATATTTTTAATGTTTTTAACATTTATTTACAGGTATACACAATAGCCTAGTAGCAGTAATGCTTCTTCCCTGGTTGTTATATATATTTTTTCATGGAGCCTTAGTCTCCGTTCTTTTATTTTTCTTCATTTTTTATTCCTTCTCCTTTTACTCAGTGCACAGCACCTATATAACATTGTGCACAACCTTGGGTTTACTACACAGTACTTGTATGATAGCAAGTACAGTTTTATACATAGATACTCTTTTCTTGTCTTTCAACTTTGCAAGAATGTGCGGTTTTAGTTTGCGCATTAAATTCATGCATATACAATTTAAGGTAAGCGAACACATAGAAGCTGTTATATCAGCGTTTTAATTTGAAATATAATATAATAATATAGATTGTTTAGGTGTGTGCATAGTGGTAAGGTAAAAGATTCTTGTTGTTCTATTTATTATATTTTATAAGATCCGGGTTTCGGATCACCAAATGGTTTTATGTAGCTTTAATTATTTTAAGCTGTTTATCAGCAACGACGCTTGTATTTTGGTGCCAAAGCATTTATTTAAATGTAGCTGTTGCTTTGTGCTAGTTGTCTGAAGAAGTTCCAAAATTAGGTGGGACGAAAAGCACTTAACAATACATCTTTGGTGAAATTAAAGCTGCCTTCCCATTTCTGACAGAATCTGTACACACACACACAAAACACACAGACACACACGCGCACAGACACACACATACACGCATACACACACACGCACATACACACACATACACAACCACACATATATATGTATATATATATATATATATATATATATATATATATATATATATATATATATATACATTGCTGTATCCTCAACATTGATGTATGCTGCAAGCATGCTTTGTGATCAGTCATTGATGTTCTGCATGTTTGCACATATATTACATTAAAATCACTCATGCTGCAATGATTTAGCACTGTCGGTGTACTACCCCTGTTTTTGGATATGTATTTGCTGATACTTTGCCATACATGTCAGGCATCTAGATTTCTTGTGATAGTGGATGTTTGATAGGTAATGTTCCATGCTATTAATCTGAATGATGACATCCTACCTGTTCAATGACAACTTCTGCTCTGCACACCTCATGCACCCCACACATGTGCTTATGTGTTCTTCTTTGATGATCTACCTTGCAGACTGCCTTCCAGCACTGATGTTTCCTCACAGTGTTTTGTACATGTTCATATTGCTATACTTTAAGCTTATGTTATGTTTGGTGTTCATTGTATAGTATATACTGAATAGGTCACTCCATTAGTTGTGATGTTTGGTGTTCATTGTATAGTATATACTGAATAGGTCACTCCATTAGTTGTGATCTGCAATGCTGTTGTGGGGCAGCAGGTGAATACCAGTGTTTACTCTGTGTACTTACCTGTGCTTGTCATGACTCAAAGGTGTGTGCCAGACACTGCTGTATTGCCTGACTTAGGACATATGACCACATCATCTGTCACCCATGCCTATTTCTTCTTCCCACTGTGTCCTTATGATCATAATCTGACAGATGTGATATGTCATCTTCAGAATCTGGGATTCTTGGGGCAAATCACTTACTCCGGCAGCTGGCAAGCCACCATGTTTTGCTGTTAACGTGTTATGTACATGGCACACACAGCAATCATCTGTCCTGCCTATTCAGGTTTGTATAGCAGTACACCCCCGGATGTGTCCAGACATCTGAATCTGGATTTCAGCATGTCAAACACATGCTCAGTGGTGTTTCATGCTACAATTTGTGAGTTATTGTATGCATCCTCAGGCCAGTTTGATATGATCCAATATGGCATCATTAGCCAAGGCCCCAGTGGATAACTGCAGTCCAATGTTTGTGGGAAGAAGATAACACATATGTTGACATCATGCTTACTATTTACAGGTGTGGCTTCTGATTACATCATAGCTGTGGTCTTGTACTTACCAAGTTGTAGCCCTCACGTGTTTCATCATATTGGAAAGCAGCCCACAGACCACTTTCCTTCATATAACAGCATCACAGAGGGTGTGTTGCCATGATATTTGTAATAAGGCCATCTACTGAGCACACCACCTGGTAACTGATGGATGGACAGACTTTCTATTTATGTACAGTTCTGCTTCAGGTATGGGGGGGCTTAATAGGAATGTGAGTGCACTCTTTTGCACTGGCAAAATGGGGGAAGTTGGCTATGACATAGAAATGTTGCATGGCAGTTCTTCAATTCATGACTGTAGAAGGAAAGTGTATGAAATCATCCACCTTGTTACCCATTACTGCCAGGAAGTGCAAATGAAAATGCAGCTGGCATTTGTCTGGGACCCGCCAACAGCATCTCCTACATGCTGCTAAAATGTTGCAGAGGCCAATATACTTAGACTGAGACAAACTTTGGTTTCTACAGATATGGGGTTACCTCGCAAAGTACATGCATACTTGTGTGGGGCACACATCCTATACACATCCTGCATCAGCTCTCTGTCTAATCGATACATGTCATTTATTTCATGATCAGATGACTGGCTTAGCTGAAGCCTGGCTCAGTGTCTAGCTGACTGCCTTCTAAGACGTATTTGCAATATCTTCTTGTATGGCTTGCTGTACTCCAGCCTACTATAATTCATTAAATGCAGTTGCATTTTTTTTTAAGTAATGCTGTGGACTTCATAGGGTTCTGTAATGGTCTGATTACATCCATGCTGTCTGAATACATCATATATGGCCAATGACAAGTGCTTTTAAAAAGTTGTTGACAAAGCACTTTGCCACATTTAAGTTGCTTTGTGTGTGCACTGTGTTTTTTTGGAGTTCATCTGGTATGCTCTGAGTCTATCATTATCCTACATTGAAAAGATAGTTACTTAGTCATGTTTTAGCATACATGATGGAGTCTCATCCACCACTGGTGCACTGCAATCTTCCTTCAGTGAGCTGCGCTGCCCACAACTTTCGTTTGGAAGCCATCCAAGAAACTACGAATTTCGGTGACAACCATAAAATGTTATAAAGATTGTAAAACTATGGACTGAGTGTTTAAAAAATCAAAATATAATACTGCAAATTGTTGAAGAAATTCATGAGGCATGTTTTGGAGAAGGATGTTTTGCATTCTACCACAGAGAATGTGGGATCCAGTCCAGATGTGCTCAATATGTAAGAGCTTCCTTTTTGCCTTCTTGGATAACTTCTAACACCATCTAACATACAAAGCTGATATAAATCTATTTTTTGGAACATGCTATAAATGTTTCAGTGATATTTAATAATTCTGTGTTTAGTGCTGCAGAGCTTGTGTGTTAAACAGGTCTCTGGCTTACTTCTGAACACTTACTTTGGCTGGCTCCATTTGATTTTTCCCAACAGCCCTATTGTTGTTGTTTTCTTATAACTTGGTGGCTTTTGTTTTGCCCGCCTCTTATTATAAATGTGTTATTGGACACTCTTCTCAACCCCATTGCATCAGCTCATTCTACAGAGTACAGTGAGATTATTTGGGAAGACCCAGCCCCTTAGCTTCTTAACCTTGAGTTATCTTCTGTTCCTCCCTTTCTACTTGACAAAAAATGACACTCTATTCAGCTGCTCTTACTGTATTTTACTGTATTTATACTGTGTTTTTCCCTACTGTAATACTTTATTTTGCTTTTGCTGCTGTTCTTAAAAGTGTTCAACTACATTTATACTGCCTCTTTTATTACTGCTTGTTAGCTGGCTGATTACATTGAGAACTTTGTTTTACTGAATTATTGCGTTATACTGTTCTTTTTTCTGTCGTGACTGATTTTAAGCACTTTAAATTTCAAATACCTCTGTACTTTTTAGCATATGCTAGATTCAGTCTTACAGAATCTAGACTGTCTTGTATCATTTGAGCACTAAAACCAGCTCTTCACTGAGATACTGAAAGATCTGAGGCATCTGCTGTTTCCAATTAAATTTAAGTAACAGTTTCTGCTCTTATATTGCACTCTTAATTTGTATTTGCATTCTAGTGTCTGCCTGAATCATCAGAACAGTTTTGGGTCACATTTTATTGCATACTGTACTAGTTTGGCTGTGGCATAGCCCAGTTCCAGGCTTGCTGCTTCTGGGTCTGTTTTGTAACTTCTGAGCATTACATTCAAGTCATCTTTTTTAGAGAAGGACGTTCTGCATTCTTGTGGGAGGAGAGTGCTGTCTGGCCCCATCTAATCGAGGGTGATTGGACTTGAGCTCAGAGAGTGTGCCATTATTGGCTAGTTTGAGTTAAACAGGTTACTTCTTGTTTAATTTAAGCCCCGTGTCTGAGCTTGTCTGCATGTAGTGCACCATTGTGCACCACTGCATAGCGATAGTTACCATTGGTGGTTATAGTTGCAAACATTTTGCTTGTTAATATTTCCTTTAGCACTTTGCTTGTGGTCATCCAGAAGATTTTCATGGCTCAGCTTTACTGTCAGGTGGAACACTAAGCCTAGTCTCAGAGGTACCAAAACACCTCTCACACACTAGCCATTCCTAAGTGTAACCTCTCTTCCTGACCATATAAATTTATCTGACACTATGTATGTATATTTTCCTGCAGTTCCTTCAGCCAGCTTGGTTGACATAAACATCCTTAGACAGTGTAGTAACAGCCTCATGCTCAGCAACATCCCTCTACTCCAAGACCATGCAAACTCAACATGTGAGAGATGCAACTATGTGAAGAACCTTGAATCCATGCTCTCTCACACACCAGTCAGTACATATGACAATGAGCAGGTCATCAACATACACACTTCACCTCCGACTCCATCCAGACCCACATGACACGTAGCTACATATGCAGACGCCCTTACCAGAAACATGCATAAAAACCAGAGACTTCACAAACACAAGCACAAACATGCTACACATAATACTTCCTCTGCAGAACACAGTATGCATAATAGCTCTCATACCAGTGTCTCACCTGTCAAACCCTTAAGCAAAACACAAAACCAAACATATTAGTCATAGGTGATTCCATCATGAGACAAACAGATGTCCCACTCAACAGGCTGGATAAGGAGAAGGTCACAGTCAACTGTCTCTCAGGTGCCAGGATCCGCCATATCACACATGCACTCATGTCTCTCAACAACAGGTACCGTTATGACTCCATCATCATCCATGTTGATGTGAATGACTTGAGATGTATCTCTCTGGACTGTATGAAGAGTGACATGATTGAGATCTCAGACTATGTGTCTCAAGTTGGTATGTCGCTAGCCTTAAGCAGCATTTTACCTTCACCTAGGATTATGCCTCAATGCCAACAGAAAATTATTGACTTCAATAATTGACTTAGTTTCTGGTGTCGTTCCAAGGGGATACAATATCTGTCAGCCTGGGATGACATGCTCAACAGACCTAATTGCTTTGCCAGAGATGGTCTTCATCTGTCAAGCCTAAGATTTTGGCTACTGGCCAAGGCTCTTGCCACCTCCATAGTGCCTTTTTTAGGCAGTGCCTCAAGGACAAAATTTCTGATGTAAAAACTCTATCTAAAAACGCCGTCAAGGTTTTGCTGCTAAATGCTAGGAGTCTTACTATGAAACTGCATTCACTGGAAGCATTCCTCACCATGGAAGACATAGACATTTGTGCAGTCACTGAGACCTGGTTCAAGGCTGCAGAGAGCACCCCAGCCATATCGGGCTACACCTCTTTCCACAGACCACAAACTGATGGCATGAAAATTAAAGGAAGTGATGTATCAATATTCATTAAAGATAAATATACCTCCAGATTGGTTAGACAGCATGATTCTCTGGAGATACTTCAGGTGCAATTAACTGTTGGTAGGCCACCTATTCAAGTAATTGCCAGCTATAGGACCCCCTCCATGAATCAGGACACCACTCTGCCTGTTTGGATCTACTTGAGTCTAACAAGATACAGCCAAACACCATAGATTTGGGTGACATTAACTACCCATTCATTGACTGGGGAAATTACTCATGGGCAAACTCACTTACCCAAAGGCTCCTCAACTTCATTAACTCCAATAACTGGGAACAGGTAGTTGACACCCCACAAGGGGTGCCAACATCCTGGGTCTAGTGCTTACCAATATGGGGGAACCACTGTAGCAACCCTACTGTGAGGTCTTCCCTGGTGAGATCTGACCACAAATCAGTCTCATTAAAAGTAACTATCATGCCTGTACCCCCAGCACCAATTAAACTAAAAAACTTCTCCAAAGCAGATTATAACCTCTTACAGGATGGAATAAATAGCTTCACTGCACCCATCCCCTCAGATGGAACTGGCAACTATGCTGAGTTCTACACATATGGTTTATACAAACACCTGAAAAACTACATTAAGTCAGCCGTACCTGATAGGACCGAAACAAGCTCCTCAAGGAAGAGCAAACCTGTTTGGTGGACAACTGTCATTAACAGGCTTTACAGTAAGAGGAAGAAATAGTAAGAGAGAGCAATCGCCAAACTTGAAACACTCACTCCTCAGCTTAAATTAGTAAATAAAACTTTTTGTGAAGTCCTCCACAGCTAATTATGAATCCAAATTAGCTTCAGGCATTTTTTATTTACATTTGTAACCTAAAAAGAAAGGTCCAGATTTGTGCTGAACTGGTAGTCAGTAGTACCACATATACAAAGCTTGTGGACATTGCTAACCCGTTAGCCAACAGGTTCTGTGAGAGCTTCATTCCCATCTCCCACCACACTTACCCCAAGATATCTGTAACATCTGTCCTCTACCTTGTATGTCTAAAGAGCAGGTTGGGAACACCTTCCCTAAGGTAAAAAACACAGCCTCCATGGGACCTGATAACATCCCAGGTTGTGTCCTACATGGGTTCAAACAAGAATTAGCAACAACAGTGGGTAATCTTTTCAATCATAGTCTAAGCACTGGCTTCATCCCAGCTGAATGGAAAAAGGCCACCTTTATTCCCTTGCACAAAGGTGGTGCTTCCACTGACCCCATGAACTGTAGACCAATTAGCTTGACAAGCCTTATCTGCAAAGCCATGGAGAGAATCATCATGGGGTTTTAATGGAGAGATGAAAACGGGATCCTAATGGAGAGATGAAAAGTCAGCAAGCAAAGCAGAGTAGTAGTACTGAAATTAAATTCATCCTCAAGTCTTGGTGAGTACCTTTGTTAGGTGGACCCTGTTTTTCACAACATCGTACCAAGGCGACACTGATATACTGTATTTATATAGCATATGTCATGGACAGAAGTAAGTCAAAAACAAAAAAGACAGCTGGGTGCACAAGACTCAGGACAGAAAAGTGTCCAATCCTGGTAGGCACACTGGTGCAAGGACTGGAAAAAATGACACTTTGGCCAAAGAAGAGCCATAAAGACAATAGAGTGGACTATTGAGGATAAGAAATAAATTATGTATTGTTACTATTATGTAAAAAGCCCAGAATTTTCAGACACAGGCTATACAAAATGATTAAGAGGGAAATTAGAGGAAAGAAAAACACTTCCTCAGGAAAAACTGTCAGAAGCTCCAAATAAAAATTTACATTACTTAATACAACAGATTTTTGAAAAACAGTATATAGATTAAGAAACTTTGATCTGTTTGAAAAAGAAACATCTGAGGAAGTGTAAAAATATAAACAACAAAACCTAGAGATATTTGAAAAATATAAAAAAGAAACATGGACATGGGAAAGAAAGAGAGATTTGATATGGTGCAAAATAACTCCACAGTTAGCGATATTTTTACCTGAAGTTTGGACTTGTATCTGTGGGCCATCAGGGGAGCTGCCCGAACTTGACCGTAAAGGATTTTTAGACTTTGTCTATCCTGAAATCGTAGATGAATATGGCTTTTCAGTATCCGGTCATTTGTCTCCCAGTGGAAGCAGAATTTATAAAAGGCACCTCTATCCCAGATTCTCCTATTTCTTATAAAGTGCACCATACAGGCCAGGACTTGAGATTTAACATAAGTGTGAGCAGAAGTCTAATTGCTCCTAGATTTGTAACTGAGAGACACCGTGGAGGAGTTTCCAGTGCCAAGATTCAAACCCATACCCAGGGATTATGTCACTATAGTGGGAAAGTAGAAGATCCAGAGCTTCATAGTGGATTAGCAGCTATCAGCACATGCAGTGGAATGTAATTGTGTAGAGACCAGAAATCCTGGTGGTGCCTTTTTTGGTTTATTTGTTCTTCTTTTTGTACCATTGCACAACTTTTTGGGTTAATGGTTTAATATGCATTCAAAGGAGAAAGCAAAACTAACCAATACAAAAAGAGCAGCACCAAAGATATTTGAAGAGAAATACAGGCAAAGGAATACAGATATGGAAAACTTTGCAATACAAAAAATAAGAAGACTAAGAGAAAAAGTAGAAAATGAGATTAGTAATGAAGTAGTCAAAGAAATAGAAAGTCAGATTATGGAGCAGCTGCAAAGAGAAGGATTCACTGTAGAAAATAAAATGCAGGAAGCACCACGACAGGATAGAGCAATGGATATCCAAATTAAGGGGAAACCAGTGGAACAGAAAGCAATTGGTCAGGTGCCATACCAAAAACTTTTAGAGACTTCCACAGTGAACCAGTATAAATGTCCATTGAAGCTAGACAGCAAGGAAAAGAACAGGAAACTGTGGAAACTCTGATGCAGTCAATGTTGAGGAATGATAGGCCAATGAGTTCCCATATGACAGAGCAACAGGTGACACAGGATGAAATTGAAGAGAATGTGCCACAAGAAGATGCTATAGAACTTTCTATAGAATGCTCACAGAAAATGGAAAACAATGGATGTGCCCTCTGTTTGGAAGAAAATGAGTTAAGAGAAGAGTTGCTTGATTTAATGGACATGGATAGATATATTAAGATAAATGAGAGAAATATTTTGCAGAAGGTCAATAAAACCCAAAAAGTAAGAAGTCTGATAAAATAAATGAATGTAGTAATTAGAATTGTCCATAGAGATCCATGTGATATAATAGAAGTAAACAGGATATATTACTTTGCTGCTAAATTAATAACTGATAAAGTTCTACCACAAGAACACAGGGCAGTGAGGGAAAGGAAGGGGAGAAATTGAATACCATCATGGAAATATCGACTAGAGAAAACTATAAAGCGATTAAGACAAGAAGTGTCACTGTAAGAAGACTGTAGAAGAGGGAATAGATCAACAAAAATACTAAGAAAGACAATGTGACGAAAGCAATGCACAATATTAGAATAGACCAGGATCATTCATGCGCTATCGCAAATAAACTAAAAATTTCAGCACAGGTGGAAAAACCTAGAATATACACATATAAATATAAGGGAAAAGAACAAAATAACCAATTTATTTATGATCCAAAAAAGTTTTATAAATAATTGGGAAATAAGGTAAAAGGAATTTAAAGACCACCAAAAAAAGAGGAAGTAGATACATTTTGGAGAAGTATCTATGAAGATCATGTGAAACATAACAAAGATGCTAAATAGATAGAAGAAGAAAAAGAAAGAATAAGAAGTTTAAAGGTACAGGATAGGAAATGGGATGAAGTAACAGCCAGAGAGACTGAAACAAATTTAAGAAAAGCCTCTAACTAGAAAACCCTAGGCTCGGATGCAGTACCTAATTTTTGGTTAAAAGTATTAACATATTTGCATGAGGATTTAGCCATGAGTAAGAACTATTTATATGCGCATCCCAAACAGACACCACACTGGTTAACAACAGGCAAAGCAATGCTCTTACTTAAGAGTGAACCTGCAAGCTACCCTAGACATTATAGACCAATAATTTGCCTTCTGACTACGTATAAACTGTACGCGGGAATTGACGCTGACAGAGTTTATAGTCATTTAGAAGAAGACTCAGTTATGGCAGTAGAACAAAAGGGCAATAAAAGAAAGTTATATGGAACAAAAGATCATTTGTTGTTAAATAAAGCTATAGTGGAGAACTGTAAAAAGATAAAGAATCTAAGTATGGCATGGATGGACTACAGAAAAGCATTTGATAGTATCCCACATTCATGGATAAAAGAGTGCTTAAAAATGCATGAGATACAGTCTACACTGATTGACTACATTACAGTAACCGAGAAACAATTTGCAATTAAGCCATGGTAAAGGACAGATTATTATCCTAGGGATAAAAATTCAAAGGGGGATATTCCAGGGTGACTCTCTATCACCATTGCTATTCCACCTTGCCATTAACACATTAACCTGTTTACATAACAGCTTAGACCATGGCTACAATTTGGCTCCTAGAAAACAACAAAGTCTAATGACTTCTCATCTTCTCTTTGTCAATGATTTAAAACTGTATAACTCATCAGATGAAGAACTGAAAGCACAGCTGCAGGTTGTCAAAACTTTTTCAGGTGATATTAGAATGTCATTTGGTCATGATAAATGTGCAAAAGCAACCTTTAAAACAGGAAAACTGTAGCACCAGGAAAACATCAACCTAGGACAGTAATGTGATATAAAAGAACTTGAGCAAGAGGGAGTGTATAAATACTTGGGAACTGATGAAGGATCAGCAATAAAACATGAACAAATGTAAATAAAGCTCAGTAAGGAATACCCTAGAAGACTTAAATTAATCCTGAGAACAGCATTGACATCTAGGAACAAGATCCAAGCTATAAATCAATTTGCTCTTCCTGTCCTAACATACAGTTTTGGAGTGATTGACTGGCCCAAAAAAGTGTTGGATAGATTAGATAGGAAAACAAGAAGGATGCTTCATGCTCACCAAATGATTTATAAAAATCAGTGTATAGCAAGGTTATATATTCCCTGTTCTGAAGGAGGGATGGGCCTCCTTGAAACTGATTGCATGTATAGATCTGCAATCATGGGACTCCACACATATCTACTGACCTCACAAGATCCAAATATAGTGAAAAGTTTGAAACATGAGGAGAATAAATCTAAGATGACTTCTCTGCTTAATTTAGCAGAAGTATATCGACATTAAGCAGGAAAGGAAATCAAACTAGAAGTAGATACAAAACAGGCAGCAACTGAATGTGCCAAAAAAACAGAAAACATAAATATGGTTGCAAGTATAGAAAACTTTTTTGAAGAGCCTCATGTTGATCAGGAACGAATGCAGGAATGGATAAGAAAGGTGAATTCAATCCAAGAAATGAAAGTTAATATTGGCAGCACAAGATAGTGGGCTATATACACGCTGGTTTACAAAGCCCATTGAACATGTGGGAAAAACAGACAAATGTATGTTTTGTAAACCGAATTGGAAACAGTCAAACACCTTGTTGCTGGTTGCAACACACTAATGGCAGAAGGACCCTATACTGAAAGGCATAATAATGTGGCAAGACTGTTGCACTGGGGATTGTGCAACCATTATAGTATCAAAGTGGCTGAAAAACACTGGAAGCATGATCCACAAAGCATCATAGAAAATTATGAAGTTTATATCACATGGGATCACCCATTACCACCTGTTCAAAAGATAGATGCTAGAAAACTAGATATAGTGGTCCAAGAAAAGAAGACAAAAGTAGCATTGATCATTGAAATCGCCACACCCAGTGACTATAGTGTCTTACGTACAGAGAGACACAAAGTCATAAAATACAAGGATCTGCAGGCAGAAATGAGAACAATGTGGAAGAAAGATACCCAGACAGTTACAACAGTAGCAGGAGCAACAGGTCTTATAAAAAAACAATCTACAATCATATTTAGATATGTTACCAATCCATGTAATCGCCACACCCAGTGACTATAGTGTCTTACGTACAGAGAGACACAAAGTCATAAAATACAAGGATCTGCAGGCAGAAATGAGAACAATGTGGAAGAAAGATACCCAGACAGTTACAACAGTAGCAGGAGCAACAGGTCTTATAAAAAAACAATCTACAATCATATTTAGATATGTTACCAAACGATGTAAACCCATACAAACTGCAGAAGGAGTCATTACTGGGCACACTGTGAGTGCTGCGAAGAGCACTTTTGGCTGACATCAAAGATTGAAACAATACTAATTTCATGAACTTTAATCATACTTTGACTTAGGAATGGGGTCCATTACCGTCATTGTATTAGAAACCCAAAAGATTTGGAGAAATTAGAAAAAAACAGAGACCTTATCAACAAAGATATTGGTAATCTCCAAACAACTTACTCAATTTGGATTTTTCAAAGGGAGATCATGCCTTTTAAACCTGGTGGACTTCTTCAAGACAGTCACCAAGGTCCTTCATGAGGGGAAATCTGTGCAGGCAGCCTACCTAAGGTTAGCCAAGGCTTTTGACACTATCCCCCACTCAGGCATAATTGACAAACTCACCCAGCTAGGTAGCAACCTGTATATCATTAGATGAGTTGCTAACTGGCTCACTGATAGAACCCACATAGTCAAAATAGGGGAATCCACCTCCAACAGCTGACCTGTAACCAGTGATGTTCCACAGAGACCAATCCTGGGACCGCTGCTGTTTGGAATCTCTTTCCACAAAGTACAAGCTAAAAGTAAAAGTCTGTGGCTGATAAATTTTGCTGATGACTACAAACTAGTAGTGGTCATAGAATCTCCAAATGATATCAACATCCTACAAGAGGGTCTTATACAAACAAATGATTGGTGCCAAAGTCATGGCCTTAACTCAATGCAAAAATATATATTATCATCTCTTGCAGTAAGAGCGATGTTCCTGCTAACTACCACATTAATAAAAACACCCTAAGTATGCACTCAGTGGTGGGAGACATGGGCACACAGGTTGACAACAACCTTACCTTTGATCATCAAGTCTCCACAGTGGTAAGAAGGGCATTATATATTGCTCATCTCATAAGTAAGGGCATTGCCTCCAGAAAAAAAAGCTATAACCTCCCTGTACTCATCTCTCATCAGGCCAGTAATTGCGTATAATACCCTTTTTGCTATGTACCTTTCCAAGCACCTTCAACAATTGGAAGACCACAAAGGTTCCTCACAAGTAAGGTCTTCAGCATCTGTCCTATTAGGATCATCTGAAATCACTGCCAATTTATTCTGTTTCATACAGACTACTCAGAGGTGATCCCTGCCTTGCATATAAAGCAATCTTTGACCCTGCTTTATTGGAAATGCTGCATATCCGTAAGTCATGTGATACACGGTTACTCGCTTTAATGGCCTTAACCTGGTATGTGACATTAATAGAACCAGCTGAAGGGAAAGATTTGTCTCCCAGAAGTTACCACACCTTTGGAACACACTCCCACTACATGTCAAGAAGAGCACCTCATTGGCCCTCTTCAAATGCAAAATAGATGATTGGTTGTGTAACCGCAAATTCACCTTAGGGGTTCCACGTATGTCCTTCTTGCATACCTCTCAACTGTACAGATATTGGCAGAAAGTCTAGATTTTTGCTTCATATTATTGGTCTGCTTCACGTAAACTTATGGTTTTCTGGTACATCGTTGGTAAATCACTGAGGGTTGAAGTCAGAAAATAATTATATACATTTGAGTTTCAGACTTCATACCCTTCAGAAAATTCATGCTAATGCAAAACTTGCTGTTCTATCAACTTTCTGTTTGAAAGAGCAATATTTAAAAAGTGTCCCTATTTTTGAGCCTATGTCCTTCTATTATTTATGGCTTTGTGCAGATTTTCTGCTCTAACAAGTTGAGAGGTATGCCTTCTTGGACAGAGGCAATAGGTGCTTATTGTGGAAATAAGGGTAAACCTTGGCTAGACTTGTAAGGACCCTAGGGTCATTAGGCTAGTAATCTGCTATGATCCTATGATTCTATGATTATGTAAAATAAGTTCAGGTTTTTCCTCTATTAATTAACCATTATAGGAAATTCTTGTCTATCAGAGTATGGAATTAATGATGTTGTGTATTCTGCTAAAAATAAAATAATTCTCGGACAAATACAGGGAAAACTAATTTTATGGAATATAAAAAATGTTGACTTGAGACAATGGGTTAGCGCATTTTCATCAGAATTTGCCAGTATCACTTGCTAGTGATGGGGCATTTTTCATAGAGGTGCATAACAAGTCTTGCTTTAAATGAATGAATAAACAGCCACATTTGCATCAAATATTTTCTCTGTGTGGGTCTAGGAAGGGAGTGCATCCACATTTCAACTTGACAATAGAGAACTGAAAAATTGTAGAGCTAAAAAAGACTATGAGGGTTTAAAAATTTTATTGTAGACAAAAAAAGACCAAATTTTGCTAGAAAAGCTTTTTGTTTTTTTTTTGGCTTTTCACTTGAAGAGTTCAGGGTGGGTGGGGCATTGGTTAATAGCACTGGCCAAGGTGCTGCTTGAACCAGCTACACTTCTGTTATTCGGTGAGTAAAAGTGATGTTTTATTTCTCTCAGAGTTGGGTTCTGGTCTACTCTCAGCAAGGTAAGCCTTTTCCAAATTTCTTGAGCAGAGAATTCTCTGTTTTATTTCTGTCCCTCTTAATCTCTACTAAAACTGGTGATATTGGAGAAAAGGGGATGAATTACAATTTAATAAATAAATAAATAAAAAAACAAGTAATCTCTGTGGTATCCCAGAACTCTCAAAATAACCCACTAAACATGTATAGTGGGTCCAAAAACAAAACAGTGTAAGAAACTTCTCTGTGTGGAAGATTTTCCGTCACTATATCTTTAGTTAATCACTGTATATTAATCAGATCAGAAAATAGTAGAAGAAGTAGTGAACTTAAACTCGTTTTAAGTCAAAAAAAAAAAAAAAAAAAAATATATATATATATATATATATATAATTGATTGTACAGAATTACTAAGTATTCAAAAGTAATCCAAGCAGGGCAGGCAGTCTGTTTCCAGTTGATAATCCATTATTAAGTATACAGACAAGTGATCCAAGTAAAACAAAATAGAGTAATAGTTTCCTCACAAGTTTTCTAAATATATATGTATATATATATATATATATATATATATATATATACATATATATATGTATATATATATATATATATATATATATATATATATATATATATATATATACATATACATATATATATATATATATATATATATATATATATATATACTTTTATCAGGCAAGGGAGTGGTTTATTGTACTGTAAAACAAAGTGATATTGGTACACGTTAAATTCACATCCCTTCCCCCATCAGTGTGACATTCGAGTTGGTCCTGCCCTACTTAGTAGCTGTCATAATATATAACCCTTATGCACTTCAAATAAAATTTATAATGATGTGGTACCTCTTATTTAACCAGATTATTAAGTAGATTATTAAGTCTGTGATTTTATCCAAGACAATATACTACATGGCTGGAAATATATTAGCCTTAGTCCATTTGGCAATCAAAAAATATATATAAATATATACATAATTACTTTGCATGTAAAAAATCAATTGTAAAAATCATATTCTATTTTCATAACTTATTGCTAACAAAGACCGCTTTCACCCTTCTAGACTTCTTCAGTTATGTGTACAATAACCCTATATTATTGTATAATTAGTTAGTATTGTTATTACACATCATTTTGAATAAAGTGGAAAAAAGAGAACCAGAAAAAGAAAAAAATAATAAGAAAAAATGTATAATGATGGAAACAAAATATACACTTAAATTACAACTGATTTAAAATTGTATTTAAAACCAAACAGTAGAATAAAATAAAATAAAATGAGTCATTTAAACAATGTGGCAATTTTTTTAAGTTCCAGTACACATTTAATTGAACAGTAGTAGTTTAGTCCAGGCTTTCTAAAACAGTTCAGCTTTAATTGCTACATGAGTTCATGTTTCTCCAGAATATTTGGGATGTCTCCTTCAAGATCAGCCATGTCTATGTGATCCAGGATCTGGAACTTAAAACCTGTGTTTCTTTTATGAAGAGGAAGGTGTTTGGCTAGTGCATTATTTTTACATCCAGAGCAGATTTCTGACAGATGACATGAAATCCTTCTCTTGAGTTTATTTACAGTCTTGCCCATATAGAGTGCATCCCATTCATTGCACTGTGCCCTATAAATTACTTTTTTAGTGTTACAGTCACCCTGCACTGATCTTAATAATTTTCTTTAAATAAGGGCAGTAAAAACTATCACATTGCTATATAAATATACAAAATGTACAATTAGTTTCACATCTTTTAGTGTTTCTCTCATATGGTTTAGGTTTAAATTCAACAAAACTTCTAATGTTCCTGGCCTTCCTATAAACAAAGAATGGGGCAACACCTAAGATGTTAATAAGAAAAGCTTTTCCTGTGACAATGTCCCAGTTTTCTTTAATAACATTTTTGATACTGTGATCATCTAGAGCGTATGTTAGGATGCATCTATTTTTGCATTTGTTATTCTCTGTGGAATTTCTTAACATTCTTCTACTGGGGAGGTTGAGTGAAGGTGCTTCAGTCCTTTTCAATTCTATAATGGGTTTCCTTGATGTTTTTAACATCTGACTTTCATAGCCTCGCACTAGAAAATCATTCTCTAAGTTGTTCAGGTTTCTCAAAAATGGTTCCAACTCTGTGGTAATTCTAGTTAGTCTATAGCCATGGGACTTCACTACATTATACTTGTTTTTTTGTAGGATGTAGACTTTTACTGTGGAGTAATAAGTAACCCTAGTTGGTTATCTGAATAGATCAATGGTGATTCTGTTATTGTTGGTGTCCTTGGAATTATGCATATCTAAGACAGTGGTTGAGGTATAGCTATGGGAAGAGGTAAACTTCAGGAAGGGGGTTGTTTGATTGAGGTAAGTGATAAAACCTCCAAGCTGCAAGGTGTCACCTTCCCACACAATAAAGATGTCATCAATAAAACATAAATAGCATGTGATATGCTGCATGTAGTCTGTGTTGTTTAACACAAAGTCCTCCTCCCACTTGCCCAGGGCTATGTTAGCTATGCCTGGAGCCATGGCAGCCCCCATTGCTATACCAGTTTTTTGTTTGTAGTGTTTGCCATTGAAAGTAAAGAAACTGAAGTCCAGTACAAGATTAATGAGCCTGCTTAACTTTTGCAGTTGTGCCTGTGTACCTTGATTATGTTTATTAAAAGACTCCATAGTTGCTGTTATACAGTAATTGTGAGGGAGCACTGTGTACAAGGATTCCACACCAGTAGTTAATAAAATACTGTCACCTTCAACTGTAATGTTTTTTTATTTTCTTCAAAAAATCCATTGAATCTCTTATGTATGACTTATTTTTTTCTGCTAAAGTTTTCAGCAAGTAATCAAGGTAAATAGCTGTGGTTTCAGTAAGGGAACCTCTACTTGCTACCACCGCTCTATAAGGTGGGTCTTCTCTGTTCTTGTGTGGCTTTGGTATCCCAAAAAAGTAAGGTAAATGTGGGCATGGGCTCCATAAATAATTCTAAAGATTTTCAGTAATAAATTTTTCTTCCCATAATGTGGTGAGACAAGTGCTCCATAAATCATATGCTATTTTTATGTCATCCATGGTAAATAACTCATAAAATCTGTTATCCTCCATCATGTTCTCTATTTTTTGGTTGTAGCTAGTGGTATCAGTCACAAGTATACCTCTTCCATTGTCTGCCTTCACTACACTCGTGGATTTATCATTGTCTAGCTCAATCAATGTTTTTCTTTCTCCATGTGTTAAGTTATAAAGTTTTTTCTTAGGAGGTTTTTTAAGGAGATTCATATTATCCATCTCACATTTCACTTCAAAAATCAGCTAATGTTTGATGTAGTGGCAGACAATAACTGCTAGGCCTTTTTATAGTTTCATCAATAGGCTTATTTTCAATGTCATTACTTTTTCCATGAAACTGTACCCTTAAGTTGAGGTTCCTCACAAACGTTTAAGGTCTATCAGTACCTGAGCAACTTCACTCCTGCAGCTTGGTACAAAAGTAAGTCCTTTGGACAACACACTTTTTTTCATCTTCAGTCAGTGCTTTATCAGACTGGTTCCAGATAAGTGGAGCACCTGTTATTGTGACACCTGTTATTGTTATTGTACCTGTTATTGTGTCTGATTCTTGTAATATATGTATTTTTGAAATATTTTGCACTATACAGTGGAATTAACAACTAATATTTTTTAATTTTACATTATTACTATTTTTACAATATACCATATTGATAATAGTTTTGGGTACATTTTTATCAATATATGTATTTTTAATATTTTTTATGTTCTAGTACAGTTTTATTATACATATTTATATATATATTTATATTTATTATGAGTCAATATAAATTATTTTTATATTCAGAACATTTTACAGTCATTTTTATTATAGCTATAACTTATTTAGTATTATATTACAAGGAATATACACATATACACACATTTATTTCAATAGTATATTAATATCATGAGATTTTGACTCAGGTTTTTCCTTTCCAGCTACAAATATGGTTTTATTATTTTAAAGAATGTATAATTATGCATAAGTCTTCAATTCTTAACAACTATGTATATGGTTCATTTTAATGATTAATTGAAGTCAATTAAGTTCTATTATATAAGGCAGCTGCTCCTTTGATTATGTACTCTGATGAAACCCAGCAGAGAGTTGGGTGAAAGCGCTTAGTGGATTCTATTTCAAAAATTCTTTTGTATTTATTAAACGTTAGTGTGGTTCAGTGATTTGGTGCTGCTTTATTTTTATTTACGAGTTTATGTTCCCTGTTTTTATTTTCAGTAATAAGTTTTTCTTCCCATAATGTGGTGAGATAAGTGCTCCATAAATCATATGCTATTTTTATGTCATCCATGGTAAATAACTCATAAAATCTGTTATCCTCCAGCATGTTCTCTATTCTTTGGTTGTAGCTAGTGGTATCTGTCACAAGTATACCTCCTCCATTGTCTGCCTTTACTACACTCGTGGATTTATCATTGTCTAGCTCAATCAATGTTTTTCTTTCTCCCTGTGTTAAGTTATAAAGTTTTTTCTTAGGAGGTTTTTTAAGGAGATTCCTGATATCCATCTCACATTTCACTTCAAAATCAGCTAATGTTTGATGTAGTGGCAGACAATAACTGCTAGGCCTTTTTATAGTTTCATCAATAGGCTTATTTTCAATGTCATTACTTTTTCCATGAAACTGTACCCTTAAGTTGAGGTTCCTCACAAACATTTAAGGTCTATCAGTACCTGAGCAACTTCACTCCTGCAGCTTGGTACAAAAGTAAGTCCTTTGGACAACACACTTTTTTTCATCTTCAGTCAGTGCTTTATCAGACTGGTTCCAGATAAGTGGAGCACCTGTTATTGTGACAACTTTTATTGTTATTGTACCTGTTATTGTGTCTGATTCTTCTGTCTGAGCCTGGGACCTGGGCTGTAGTCGGGGTTCCAGTCAGGACTGCCCAGGTATTGTATTTCCCTCACCCCTGTCCACTGCTTGGTTCTCCTGTCTCCCTGGGGGTTAGTGGATAGAGTCTGAGACCTCTAGAATTCCTCATTTGCTTTCTGGAATCTCGGTGGGCTGTTGCGTTATGGATTTTAATTCACATTCATTTATTCTGTCAATGGCTTGAGTTAATAGTTCTAACATTTAGTCCCTGATTCTGTTGAGATTTGTCCTTAATTCATTGAAAGCTATGTAAGCTATCATAAGGCTAGATGGTGCTTTGCATCAGGGAGTCAGACCTTATAATTGGCCAATATACATATAGTTTAGGCTTCACAGACTTTAGGTAGGCACTCCACTGCAAACAGAGTAGCTTATATAGCTGTTAAGCCTACAAAGTGAGGTGTTAATGTGTCCTATTTAGGGCATTCATCTCTCCTTCACTCTGCACTGATTGGAGTATTGCAGAATTGGGGGGTAGGCTGTTATGGTACCTAATCTTAGCGCGAGAGGAGGAGGATATCAGAGTTGGTGGTAGGGCTGGCTTTATATAGCAAAGTAAAGATATCATAAAATAGAATAAGACAGCATATGACTAACTCAGTAAGTTTTTCAAAAGGGCTTGTATGCATATTAGGCATATGCTTAGGCAGCAACATCAAGTAATAGTTATTAAGGAAAATTTTCTGAGACAGTATATTGTAAGAGAATGCAGATGCACTATCAGAAGGAGTTTGGTCAATTGTTCTAACCATACATACATATAACATAAATAAATGGGAAGCAGGAAAGGAGAAAAGTGATAGCTCAGAGGAGGAATTATTTAAGGAGAACAGATAAGTCAGGCAATTTAATGTAACAAGGGGTAAAGAAGAAACAAATGTATAGCATGCTACAGAACCAGGTGGGATTAGACATATGTCACGGGGTTTCATGACTGCTACTCAATAGTGTGGTTAAAAGTGCATTACCTAACTCTTAGGGGAGTGGGGAGAGACAGTCTGAAAGAGGTTACCTGGAAAATAATATATATAGGGAGTTTTTTTTTTTTTAGAAAACGGGGAGTTTACTTGGGTGGAAAGTGAGTAGGGGACATGTCCATTCAAGGGGTTTTGAGATGGATGAGGATCTTCTGGGATGAAGTTTGGGGGGGAGTATGAGGTAAAATAAGCTGTTATTGTTTCCTTTTGTTTTATGGGAGAAGGCATACACAGAGAATGGGGTTCGTAAATTATGACCTTGGCCAATGATTTCCAAGTTATAACTGTGGTGCAATGAATGAGTGCTTTGATAGTTTTACTCTCGCCCCTTACAGGTGGTTCTTGTAACAATCTGTTGGACAGTCAAGAGGTGAATTGGAAATGGGGACATTTTCAGTCTTCCTTATATAACTGTTGTTACTTGGGCAAAACTATGTGGCCCATGGGAGGATGCAAGGGGTGGTTTTGCTAGGATACATTGCATGTACTGGATGGAGTTGTTGGAAGATCAGAGGGCTGCACATTCGAGTTTCACTTCAGGTGATTGGGTTCATTTTTCAAGCTAGACTGCAGAGTTATATTGGGATTTGGGTGGGTTTTTCCTCATTTCTGAGAAACTCAAGCTGGGATATGAGGTTATCTAGAAACCTCATCTGTCTATGCTGGTGGTAGTTCAAAGTTGTAAAGGGCTCCAGTGCTGAGTAAAAGAAGTATATACGTTTTAGGTGTAATGGCCATTGGTATGAAGATCACCTAGAGTTTCTCATGAATGGAGGTCATTGTCTTAGTGGGATTAACCCTAAGAAATAGATACTCAGAATTAATTATTTCATCTGCATGTTATTGCTTTGAAACAAATGTCTTCCAGTCCTTTACATCATTCCTGAAGGCAAATATTCTGATGCATTTGATATACTTTGTCATTTGCACTAATAATACTTAAGCCTACTGAAAGGATGTTGATACAGATGGGTGTGCATGTTAGGTATGAGTTTATGTAGGGAATTAGCTGGTGGTGGGGTCATCAGACATTACCTTTTGGATCCTATTACCAGTTGGATGGTTACCTTAGCTGGGCAGGCAGAACTGAGAGATAAGACAGTAGCTTTCAGTGAGACATGCTATCACTGGTTCTAATGTCAGCAAATGATAAGCTGAATCATAGACAGTACAAATTGCTGAGGAAATTTGTGCTGCATTGGCTAAAGCCTAACCCTTTATAGCTAGCCATGTCTCATGCATTGTAAGCTACTAATGGTTGGTATATCTCCAGAGGCATAGATGTTTCCAGCAAAAGTACCAAAGGAGATTTAAATGCAGGGATAGCTGTTGCAGGGTGATCTGTTTAATAATCCTAATCCATGTCAGCTAGGGATGCTATAGTACAGCTGTGGCAGTTTTAGAGACTTTGGAGACTGTATGCCAACAATTAAATGTTAGTTGCTTGGGGCAGTGGCTAGGTGCTTAGTAGGTGAGTTCCTGGGTGAGTGAGAACTATTTTGGTATACTGGGCAGTCTTCAGTGCATCAGTCAGAACATTAGGTGTTGGATAAACATTGATGCATTGACAGCCTTCCTTGGAGACATGTATGAATTGTGAAGTATGCAGTGTTGAGTGTATTAAGCAGAGCTATAGTTTGGCCAAGTTAGAAGGGAGTATTGAACACTACTATATTTCCAGTAAGGGCTAAAGTATTTGGAGAACTGGGGCAGATGATGCCCTTCTGTCATATATTACTTAGAGAATATGGAGACCATGGGTTCTAGCATGGTAGTGAATTTACTCTTGTTTCTTTACAGGAAGAAAGAAGGTCTTCTAGTTAATAAATGTATTCATTTTGGTCTGGTGGATGAGTGTCAGGAAGGACTGAAGGATTGTTGCTAAACTTGGTGCAGTAATAGGGAATGTTTGAAAAGAGCACAGAGCTGTGTGTTAGCAGACAGTGGATATACTGGACAGGGAGTTGTGGTGGTAGGGATTCCACAAATGTCAGTAATATAGCGAAGGGGTAATGATGTAGGGATGGTTCCTATGGGAAGCATTGTCATGGCTTACGATGTCAGTGTTAAGTAGTAGTTCTGGGGTAGTATTGTTTGGTCTGCCATCATTCTGAGAGAGTTTCTTTACATCAATTGTTAGTTTAATTGATGATGCAAAGAGTCTACATAACCACAGGGTGATCACAGTAGGTCTGTACAAGGTCTCACAGATCTTGAGCACTGGGATAAAGCAGACAGAGATATATTATGGGTTATAAGTAGTGGATACATTTTGGGGAGTCAGATATGGTTCAGAACTGGTTTGATACACTTTGGGTTGTTGGCTACGGTTTGGAAGTGTTGTGATACATTTTGATGAGATGGATATGGTTTGGAAGGGTAGTATATATTTTGTGGAGTTGGATATGGTTTGGAAGAGATGTTATCCATTTGATGAATTTGGGTGGGGCTAATTAGCATGCATTTATTTGAAATTGGTATGGCATCAGAAGGTAATAGCAGTTAAGGCTTGAGGAAGTGTTTAGGAAGGAATGGGGGACAGGCTGCTTTTGTAAGCCTGGTGGTAGAAGAAAGGATCTTCTCTTTAAAGAAGGGAATCCTTTTTTGCCCTCTTCCTTCCAGCTGGTTTAATGTAGAGTGAGTGGTGACTTATGCTGCTCTTGGAGGAAATTGATTGGTTTAGTGAGCACTCTTGCGATGCTGCTAGTTGGTTAGAACACTGAGGTGAGTATTCTGTCATGCCTCTCCCTGTGCTGGTTCCAAAGGTTATTAGTATTGAGTGTTTTTCCTAATGTGCCAGCATATTGAGGTGAATGTTAGGCCATTATGCCCATACTTTTTTGGTAGTGGAGGTTATTAGTAGTTAGTATTCTCTCCTAACCTTGCCAGTGTATTAAGGTGAGTATTCTGACCCACTGCCCGTACATGGGTTGTATGTCTCATAATGCTATTATTTTCATATAATTGTAAGAATTCTGATATATATTTGGGTTAATAAAATATTGTCATAAAATCTATGCTGGTCTCATCATTTGTTTTGAGAACGGGGTTCAGGAACAAATACAGGCAAAGAAAATGTAAGCAGAACCAGGTTTTGCCTTTCTTTTTTCTTAATGATCTGCAACACATCAGCTAAATCACCAATAAACACTAAATTCAAATACTTTAGTGCCAATAGTAAAGAAGAAAAAAGCTCCTTCAGATCAAATATATATATATATATATATATATATATATATATACATACATACACGCACGTATATGCACCATTAATAAAGAAGCATATTATTCAAAACTATGATTTGTGCAGATTCAATTAAAGTTGTTCAGAAAGAATAAAGAATATATTCAATGAAGATTACACTTTAAAAGTTTCATAAGTTTAAAAAAATGAATTAATTCAATATATAATAGATATTTTACATTAAGAAGGTCTGTGGTCTGTACCCTTGTGGGAGGAGAGGCTAGATTCTGCCCTTCTGAGCTGGAAATTTCTGATTAAAGGCTTATTGCACCTGCTTATTTGAACTGTTTCTTTCTGAAATTGCTGCACTGTGTTTGCTGTAGCGTAGTCTAGATTCAGGCCTGCTGAATCTAGCTTTGTTTGTATAACTTGAGCACTAATCCAGGCCATCTTTTTTGGAGAAGGTTCCCCTGCACCCTAGTGGCAGGAGTTTGCTCATTTTATCTTGTTATATATATATAAAAATGTACTTTATTTATATGCTTTTACTGTATTTGTGTTTCTTCCCACCTTATTAATTTATATTGTTTTTGCTTCTTAAAATTACTTAATTGCATTTATTCCGCCGCTACATTTATTACTGCTTGTTACTAGTCTGAGTCAATTGTAACTGATACTCTAAGCCTTTGGTTTAAGCACTTGGGCTTCAGGCCAGTTGTTTTACATTAAGAAGGTTTGTGGTCTGCACTTTTGTGGCAGAACAGGTAGCTTACATCCTTCTAAGTTGTGAGTTGCTGATTGGAGGCTTAGTGTCTGTTATTCTAAAAGTGTATTAGTTCTGGTTTAAGCACTTGGACTTAGGGCCAGTTATTTTACATTAAGAAGTTGTGGTCTGCACTCTTGTGGGAGGAGAGGGTAGATTCTGCCCTTTTGAGATGGGAATTTCTGGTTAAAGGCTTATTGTGCCTGCTTATTTGAACTGTTGATTTCTGAAATTGGTACACATTGTTTGCTGTAGCATAAACTAGATTCAGACCTGCTGAATCTAGCTTTGTTTGTATAACTTGAGCACTAATCCAGGCCATATTTTTTTGGGGAAGGTTCCTCTGCACCCTAGTAGCAGGAGTGTGCAGTTAGAACTTGTCTGCTCAAAGACTGCTGGAAAAGGGCTCAGGTTTTAGCTTTTTATTGGTTCATTTGTTTAAATCGGTTTGCTCATTTGCTACTGCTATATTAAAAAAAAATGCACTGTATGCATCACTGCTTAGCTAGGGTTAAACTATTCCCAGCGCCATAAAGTCTGCTCTTCAGATTTTCCCTTAGAACTAGCCGTTCTTTTAGTTTTAGCCCTCAAATCTGTTTCTTTGAGCTCAGCACTTGTTCAGAACTCGTTGTAAGCACTAAATAAGCTAGAAATTACTACAGCACTCAACTTTCCTCACTTGTCTAGAGGAAAACAGTTTTTAGTACTTAATAAATAAGCACCTATCCAGGCATGTCTATGGATAATCTCCAGGTGTTTTCTCCTGTCTACCTGATGAATCTGGGCATTTTGGGGCAATGCAGCAATTGCCTCATGTACACAGACAACCATCTCCTCCTACCACCCAGCACTGCAATGTGTGAGAGATGAACTTATATAGCCAAACTGGAAGCAAAGCTCTCTTCACTCAAGACTGGACTAGACAGTCAAGAGGAGAGGGTAAACACTTGCACTACACCACACTCATCACATAGTCTCTCAAAACACAAACCACCAAAACACACACATCTAAACACAAAACACACACCTACACTCATGGAGGCTCTCAATAAAAATCTGCCCAAGCAACAGAGACCTCCAAAGCAGAAACGCAAGCAACTTCTACCCCCCAACACAACCCAAATGACACATGGCCCACAAACTTAGTGTGCCACTCAACCACAGCCCATAAGGCATAACAACGTACCCAACACTCTAGTCAAAGGTGACTCTAGAGTCAGGCACACTGATGCTCCACTCACCAGGCTAAACAAGGAGAAAATTTCTGTCAACTGCCTGTCGGGTGCCAGGATCCGCCACATAATGCATGCACTCCGGTCACTCCACAACAAGTACAAACATGACTCTGTCATTGTCCATGTTGGTGGGAATGACCTGAGATGTACCTCCATGGACTACATGAAGAGACATGGAGGAGCTCTCCAATCTTGTAGTCCAGGCAGGTATGACCATGGCCCTGAGTAGCATCCTGCAATCACCCAGAATGATACCACAGTACAAGGACAAAATGATTTACTTCAACAATTGGTTAAGCTTCTGGTGTCATTCTAAAGGGATCCGGTATCTGTGTGCCTGGGATGACATGATCGACAGACTACGACGCTTTGCCAGAGATGGTCTGCACCTGTCACCCTTGGGATTCCAGATACTGGCTAAGGCTCTTGCCACCCCTATAGTGCATTTATTAGACAAGGCTCAGATGACAAATTCTCCACCATAACAGGTACAAGCAAGCAAAATCTGAGGCTAATGCTACTCAATGCTAGAAATCTAAACCTCAAAATGGACTCACTCGAGGCACTCCTTAATATGGAGAACATCGACATCTGTGCTGTGACAGAGACCTGGTTCAAGGCTCCAGAGAGCACCCGTGCATCACCAGGCTATAATTCATCCCACACCTTTCGGCCACCTAACCTGGACAAAACACTAAAGACGGAGGTGTGTCCATATTCATTATGGATATCCACACCTCCAGGCTAGTTGTTTAGCATAATGCATCCAAGATTATCCAAGTGCTACTAACTGTGGGAAAGACCACAATCCAAACTGTAGCTTGCTCCAGATCCCCCACCATGCCCAAGAATTCCCACTCTTCATTTCTTGATACACTGGAAAATATTAGGATACAACCTAGTACCCTAATAATGGGTGATTTCAACTACCCCACCATTAAGTGGGAAAACTACTCATGTATCAACACTTTTGCTCAACGTTTTCTGGAATTCATAAATTCCAATACCTGGGATCAACTTATCCACACTCCCACCAGGGGCAGCAATATCCTAGACCTGGTCATTACCAACATGGGTGACTGGTGTTCCACACCAGAGGTCATTTTCTCATTGGTCATATCCGACCACAAGCTAATCACTCAAGACTTCCACATCCCACCCCCACCCACCATTAGGAAAACCACTGTAAAAAATTTTTCCAAAGCCAACTTCACGCTTCTTAAGACAGAAGTGGCAAACTTCATGACACCAATGCAGACAGACAAAATAGGTACGACTGCTGAATCCTACACAAATGCACTTTATGGGCACTTATACGAATGCATGGATCGTGCTATCCCTAACAGAACCAAGATGCCATCCTCCAAAAAAAGGAAGCCAATCTGGTGGTCCCCTGCCAGAAACAAACTCTACAACAGAAAAAAGAAACTGCTGAAAAAAAGTAAAATCCCATGATTGGAGAAACTCCCTGGTCAGCCTGAGTAAGAAGTTGAGATCCCTCATAAAATTTTCCAAAGCTAGTTATGAAAACAAAATCACTACTGTTTCTAAAGACAACCACAAAGAATTCTATAGCTATGTCAAGAATCTCAATGGCAATGCTCAAATCTGCTCTGAGTTACAGCACAATGGCACTAAATATACAGAACCAACTGATATTGCCAACATCCTGGCAGACAGGTTCACTCCTAACTTTACCCACCTCTCACCCCCTAAATGACTCATCTCTATACCGGAAGAATGCAAAGTTCCTGTAATCATGCCTGTGCAGGCAAAAACCACACTCTCCAAAGCCAAGAACACAGCATCCATGGGACCTGACAACATCCCAGGCTGCATTCTATATGAACTACAGAACGAACTGGCACCCCACCTAAGTACCATGTTCAATCATAGCCTCAACTCAGGCTTTGTGCCCACTGAATGGTGCACAGTGACTGTTATCCCACTCCACAAAGGGGGATCCACCATGGACCACAGGAACTACCACCCCCTTAGCCTGACGAGCCTGGTCTGCAAGGCCATGGAACGTATCACAATGAAACTTATAAACAAAGACATTGGTAATTTCCAAACTCTGGTCTCCACCCAGGTTGGGTTTGTAAAAGGCAGATCATGTCTCCTAAACCTGATAGACTTCTTTGAAGCAGTCACCAAAGCCATAAATGAGGGCAAGGTGGTTCACACAGCCTATCTAGATCTCGTCAAGGCATTCAACACCATCCCCCACTCTGGACTTAGAGATAAACTTACTAAAGTAGATATAAATCCCTATGTCACAAGATGGGTTGCCAACTGGCTCACTGACAGAAACCACACTCTGAAAGTAGCAGACTCCAAATCCGACTTCAGACCAGTGACAAGTGGAGTACCACAGGGTTCAGTCCTGGGTCCTCTCCTGTTTGGTATCTACTTCTCTGAAGTACAGGCTAACACAGAAGGTCTTTGGCTAATGAAGTTCACAGATGACTGCAAACTAGGAGCCATAATCAAAACTCCTAACAATGTGGACATCCTACAAAAGGGCGTCACTGAGACAGATGCCTGGTGTCAAAGCCATGGCCTCAAACTCAATGCCAAAAAGTGCATTGTCATCCCTTTTGGTAAAAACTCTGTACCCATGAACTACCACATAGACGGCAGTCTACTTAACACCAAAAGAGTGATAAGAGACCTTGGGACACAGGTGGACAGTAGTCTCTCCTTTGATAATCACATCACCACAGTAGTCAGGAAATCCTTCTATGTGGCACACCTCATCATAAAAGGTTTCTCATCCAGGAAAAAAGAGGTCATTGTTCCCCTCTACTCATCACTCTTTAGACCGATTATAGAGTACAATGCCCCTTTTGCTATGTACCTCACAAGACATCTACAACAACTGGAAAGGCCACAGAAATGCCTCATAAAGAGGATTACCAGCCTCAAGCAGATGCCCTACACAGACAGTCTCAAAAACTCCAGCTTTACTCTGTCGCATATCACCTACTTTGAGGCGATCTCTGCCTAACATACAAAGCTATGTCAAACGCAGAGCTTTTGGAGATGCTCCACTTAAAGAAATCCCAATCCTTCTGAGCTACACGCTCTAGGGACCTAAACCTTGTCACCACAATATACAGAATATGCTGGAGGGATAGATTCCTGTCCCAGAGACTTCCCATACTCTGCAACAAACTACCTATCTATATCAAACAAAGCTCTTCATGGGCACTCTTCAAGAAAAATCTTGATGATTGGATGGTAAATAAGAAATTCACCCTGGGGATCACTTCTGTGGCTCTGCTCAACAAGGGCACAAGTAAATAATTTTCTTGGGTGGCGAAAGCCAGGGTACCTTTTGGGCTTGGTTTATATAGGCCCTAGGGCCAATAGTCTAGTACCTACTTATGAACCTATGAACCTATAATAGTGACACCATTATAGTAGCACAAACCTGTGTGCGGACACACACACACACACACACACACACACACATATACATTATATATATCATGAGATAAGAGTTATGGATTTGGATATGGAAATGGATGGTAACAATTATTATAGAAAAGTGGAATGATCAGAAGTCAATAGAGCATACAGTATGATTGACTCATGAATTGAAGAATGGGTCTTGAAAGATCTGATAAAGAATAATACAACTGATTATTTTAGGATGTGGAAACCCACATTGGGTAGGTTTTTTGGGCTCCCCAAAGTCCATAAGTGTTTAGACAAGCCTACTTTTAGACTCATAGGAGCATATCAGGGCAGTAAAATGGAAACAATGGCCATTTATGTAGATGAGTTTTTACAGATTATAGTACACCAAAGTGATACTTATGTGAAAGACTCCTTTGATTTTAAGAAAAGTTTAGAAAGTATAACATTAGAGGGTTCTATGTTATTAGTAACAGCAAACGTGCATCACTATACACTGTTCTTCTCAATACAGAATGTTTGGAGCTATTGAATAAGGAACTGTGAGCATCAAATACATTTTCTAATAAACAAATTTGTTTATAGAAATTTTACATATATATATATATATATATATATATATATATATATATATATATATATATATATATATATAAAACATCTGTAAATGTGTGTGTGTGTGTGTGTGTGTGTGTGTGTGTGTGTGTGTGTATGTGTGTGTGTGCACAGTGCCTGCTATTTTACCTAAAGCATAACATTTTGCAAAAAAAAAAAAAGACACAAAAATAAATCATATTCCCCCAGATTTACTAATCTTCCATGCAGGACTAGCTTACTCCTGCATGGAAGTGGCTGTTTAGGAGCAGGATGGCAGCGCACCATGCATATTAATGAAGGCATGCTGCCTCAGCCCCTAAACTTACATGGAGCATGTAAGAGTGCAGGGGGAGGGTCTGAGAGCTCTGAATAGACATGCCCCTGCAATGAAGAACAGCCAAAAGCCCAAAAGAATGAGTGAGACTGCTCAGAGGGGTCCGTATACCCCCAGCAACATCCCCCCATGTGTACAAAAGCAATAGTAAACACAAACTATAAAGATCCTAATTTTTATTTTATGAAACAGATTAAATCTAACCGTACAAGTTTGCCCATCGCTTAGCTACAGTTAATGCAACTTAAATGGCAGAAGAGGATAAAAAGGAAGATATATGCAAATGAAGCAATATAACAATAGTGTAGTAGGCAGAGCATTTGCCTTATGAGCATTTATTCCCGGTTCGAGTCCCACTGCAGCACATTCCATTTTCCATGTCAAATCACATCATGACCGATATTTTTTGTTGCATAACCTACTAAATAACATATATTTGTGAACTGGCGAACTGCATTAAATGCAGATGTGAGGTGTCAGTGTCATAATGTTGCAAAGTCCACAGATAAACACATGTGCCCCATACAGTATATGTACACAGGAATCAGGGATACAAAAGGAAGGCAAAATGTGCAATGAATGATAACTCCATACAGCTTCCAAATCCCCCACCTTCCCAAGAACCATTAGACATTACTGTCTATATTAGTGCAACAGTAAGCGGGACTAAGCACTAGTAAGCAAGAGTAAGCACTATTAAGCAGTAGTAAGTGGGAGTAAGCATATGTAAGCAGGTTTAAGCCCGTTTGCGTGGGGATAAGCAATGCACACACAGGATAAGCAATATTGAAGCTAACTCTCTGTAAGCATATTTAACCTGAGATTAGCAGAGCTTACCCTCACACAAACCCACTCAAACCTGCTTACAAGTGCTTAAACATGCCTTAGCCACTCTGTATCCAACAGCACTTGCTCTGGCCATCACCAAAATAAACAGCCTCAGCAAGGTTTGAACCCAGGACTCTGCACACCATAGCCAAATCGATTTACCACTAAGCCATCACAGCAGTACATAAGATGGAGGTATCACCAAACAAACCCTCACTATGGGAAAATCAAACTGAACATGTGAAAGGAATCAGTATACAGTCAAATGCTCTATAACCCACAACATAACATAAATATGTGAATTGGACTACAGCAGTAAGCCTAGATGTGAGGTGTAATCGTAATAGAGTGTTGAAGTCCCCAATTAAACACAAGGACCCCATACAGTGTACGTACACATGAATCGTAGATATCAGACATATATCTAAGATGTAATGAATAATAAATCAATGCCAAAAAGTAAATATAATCCAAATTAAATATTAAGCCAGTTTAGTTGGTGTAAGCAATGTGTAGGCCAGTTAACACAATTTGCCAAGTGGAATACCCCATTAAACAATGCCAACCTTAGGTAAGCAGGTTTGCCCATAGCGTAGCCTTTTCAAAACCGGCCAATCATGACAAAGTGTGGGAATTCGGCCCTACATAAACCCAACAAGTGGGAATACATCTCATAACTGGTTGCAGCTTCCCCTTGCAGGCACCATGTCAGAAAGGGAAGAGGGAGTGCACTTTCAGGCGCAGCGCTGGGGCGTCCAGAGTCATGGAAGGACTCTTTGTCAAATACCATGAGCAGAGACCATTGCAGGGTAAGTACCAGGGTTCCCAATATAAGGCAGAAGCCTGGAACCATCTCGCCCGTAACCTCACCAGTGCCACTGGCATACCACGAACTGGTGAACAGGTCAGGCATCACTATGCCTACCTGAAGCGGCGTAAGGAGGATCTTTTGGATCAGTGGATCCAAGAGGCTAGGAGGACAGGGGAGGTCCCAGCTGTGTGTAAGTATCACTCCACTATCTGTTTAATAACTGCTAGCTCATCTATATTATGGATAGGTATGGCTAAATATTCCACTTATGTCCTTCACAGTGGCAAGTGAGCAGGCCTTGAACCAGGAGGCCCATGGCTGTCGCTTGGAGAGGTTACGAGGACACGAGGCAGGTTAGTAATACTCTTGCATGTACTGTCACAGGAAATAAATCTAATTGTATTAATAAGTCAATTGCCTGTAGAAAGCCTGTATTATTTAAGGTGAGTACTGCATACACATGAGAATATGGCAGGAAGAGTCTCATATAGTTTGTATGTAAATAGAAGCATAACAGCCTGACAATAAAGGTCTAACTACTGGCTTGCATGTGTATACTCTGGTATCATATGGTAATGTAGATTTGCAATCACTTAATAGTACTATTGCATTAAGCACTGTTACCCACACTGTGCAACATAAATAGAATGTGTAAGAATGTCTGAATATGACTGGAGTAATCCTCAGAGGTCATTTAGTACAACTGAGAGAGACATAGACAGAAAACTATGAAAAGACAGACAACAAAATCCGAATAGCACACACAACTGAGACGTGAAATGTTGCATTTTTAGTACACGCAGCCATGGTTCGAATCCCGGGAGTGGTAGTAGTCTGCATACAGAATCATACCCCAGAACTGTACAAATATGTCCAGAATGTCCAGTAAATTGGCCCATATCTGCTGCTTGTCACTCCATCCCCCGGGAAGTCAATGGTATGATCCCAGACATATAGGCAGAAAACAAGAATTACAACTGATTGTCACACATCTATAAGAACAAACCTGTCACACTAGCAACTCCCCAAACTGTTATGAGAGTAATAAGCCAGGTATGTCCTATATACACCCCCATGTTGTCAAGCTGTGACCAGAGTGTGTACAGTAACAGAGTGAGATGCATCTGCATAATACTAATGTGAAAACTGGTACTTTGTATGGCAACATGCAGGTAGTGCTAACAAACATTGCTGCCACAGGTACGCCGGATACAAACCCTGTGCCAAGGAATAAAAGCTTGATACCCTATACTGGTACTGTTTACTTTGGTATTGTATGGAAATATGAGTGTTGCAGTTGCTCTGAATAATAAGGTATCACTGATCACTGTCACCCACACTGTGCTACATAATATAACTGTGTAGAAAATCCTGTATAAGAGTGCTGTAAGTCACTAAAGGTTGAAGAGGGAAACAGTCTACATATGTCCTGTTCCACCTGCATGTGGTCGAGACATGGTCAGAATCTGTGCAAAAAGAGATTGGCAGGTATGTGCATAACAACAACCTGGAATCTCGGAGTATGTGTAGAAACAGTTAGTGTTAACAAACAATTCCTCCACAAGTATACCAGGTAAGAGGTGTATACTGCAGGTAAAACGAGTACATGTATAAAGATGTTGACAGCCATATCACTGTCCAAACTAAGGCAATAGGGTAGTGTAGTAATACTTGTAAGGTACAGATAACAACACTGACTAGGAAAGTAATGCAAACTACAGTAAAATACTAGTTGTTGATTGACATCTTTCTCTTCCCCCACCATATCTCCAACAATACAGTAAATACCCACCTCAACTGGTATGTGATGACTCCATTGTTATGTTGGGACATATATCCTATTGGTTGATAATTATTTAAATCTGTTTTTATGTATGTGCTATGTTGACATACCCCAACATTGGTGGCATGGTGCCATCAATGTACCTGCATGCTCTTGTTATTACCACTATGGTCCCATATATGCATATGATCTGTTTGCTATGCAACTGCTACATATCTGGTGTCTGAGTTAATGGGCATATCTATGCATGCTGTTATACCTAACCCTAGAATGTGTTGACTATTACTAACCCACGTATGTTGATACACCATAAACACCATAGCATGTATGGGAAAGTGGGTCCCATTGGACCCACCTGTCCCACCTCCGCTGGCTGTGGCACCGGGCACCAGCATGTCTGGGGCCCAACCCGGGACCATATCGTCCATTGGTCCTGCACCACCTTCAGGTGGAACTGCCTCAGGGGATGGGGCTCGCCCCCACTTGAGAGCAGGCACAGACAGGAAGCTGTCATGCATCACCAGGTCTGGGTCATGGTGCGTAGAGAACTCAATCAGCAGTTTGGAGATCTTCTACCCCAGCTTGAGGGCCACAAGTCATGACTAGCGGGTTGGCCTGGCTCTCCAACTCAGCCCCCAGCACAGCCACCGTCGGGGATAAGAAGGTGTAGTGATGACTGCCCATGGGTGGGGATCTCATTCCCACTGTTTCCACTAAGGGGCTCATGGGTTTCTGATTTCCCAACACCCCTCCCCATCAAGTTGTATACCCCACATATGTGTCATACACCACCCTTGTATGCATCTTGTTTGTCTTGTCTGTTAACCTACCCAACCTACCTCCCCAAATATACCTACTATCCCTCCCCAACATCCCACTCTCAATGGAAAAAAAATTAAAGGGCAATCTGTTCCCCAAAAATAATGTCACCCCATACGTAGCTGTCCATTCTGCATACATGTCCACTGGAAACATGTAATCTCATCTAACTGGCATCACAACATATTATTGTTGTCCTCACCCCTCTCTCAGAGGTTTGAGTGTCCAAATCTTCATCCAAATTCAGTGTATATGCATAGCTGTTGCTGTAGAAGAAATGGGCAGCTATGGACCTTTCCTACACCCTCCTGCACATCCCTAGCTAATTTCTCCACTGTCTTTCCCTCTTTGTACCCCTTTTTCACCACATTCCTATCAACCCTTTTTTATTTTCTTTTAAAGAAATTAGTGCAGGGGGTAAGTGGGAATAAGCACTTTTAAGCAGCAGTTAGCAGGTTTAAGCTTGTTTGTTCAGGGATAAGCGATGCCTACACAGGTTAAGCAATTTAGAAGCTGAGTATAAGAAACTGTAACCGGAAGTTAGCAGTGCTTGCCTCTGTGCAAACCTGCACAAATGGCTTGCAACTGCTTAAAAGTGCCTTAATCACTCTGTATCCAACGGCCTTTGTTCTGCCCAGCAACAAAATAAACAGCCTTTGCAATGCCCAAACCCAAGATGCTGCACACCATAGCCAAAATGATTTACCATTAAGCCATGTTAGATACAGATAACCCAGATGTTTTCACAAACATATCATCCAGCCCAGTCATTCAACAGTACAGGAAATGTATTTCAACATGTAGATGTATGTGTGTGTGTGTGTGTGTGTGTGTGTGTGTGTGTGTGTGTGTGTGTGTGTGTGTGTGTGTGTGTGTGTGTGTGTGTGTGTGTGTGTGTGTGTGTGTATATATATATATATATATATATATATATATATATATATATATATATATATATATATATTAATATCTAAATATATATAACATATATACTTGGAAGAAATAGCCAGGGAATTGTTATGCTAGGCTTGTATAGGCCCTCGGGCTGATAGCCAAGTACCAACCTATGAACCTATGAACCTATATACCTATATACATACATATGCATACATCTGTAGATATATATGTCTACATCTATATGTCTATACATATATATATATATATATATATATATATATATATATATATATATATATATATATATATATATATATATATATATATATATATATATATATATGTAAGCATACATATATATATATATATATCTATATCTATATAGGTATATACAGACATACATATATAGCTATAAAAGGGAACATAACATAAACATATATGTCCACATGCACCGTTAATGGGGTTGAGGGGGCCCAAACAACATATGACTTGTACATATAGATAGATACCCCCCAACAGCCAAACATGTCTGCCCTGCAATACAATACCAACTGTTGCAGATCCCATAACCAGGACCTGACACAACATGGACACAAGATGTTAACAGTACTCCATCCCACCTGTATGATGTCAGGCTGGTATCAGTAACATATCATGCAGTACCGTTTGGCTACCATAGGGATTGTACAATGTGGAAGCAATCAACATTTCCAGGATACATATACACAGACACATATATGCAGATACATACATATATATATATATATATATATATATATATATATATATAAATATATATATATGTAACTACACATACACACACAGAGATATGTATAGGAAGCTTCATATGTAAAAGGTGCACACAATACGGAGCAGCCACTATGCCTACACTGGCCACCTTACCAGCTGGACACTGTATGAGCCACCCATACAAATGACAATTGTTGCCTGCAACATATACCCACAGAAAGGTCAAAGGATATAACACCACACACAGGTTTGCCTACATGAGAAAGCTTTATTTTTGTACAATTACAGTTGTATATGCCATGTCATATAGCTCTTTAGACACTGACATACATATAAACAGAGTAATGCAACTATGAAACAGTTATATTAATACAGTAGTCTGGAAAGGTTTACATATGTTGCTGTCCAGGATGAGGCCTTCAAGTAGTACAATAGTAAAGACAGGCTGGACCACAGTATGCCAATCAATCAACAGTAATTAATGCTGATGTATAGACCAGCAGCCTCTATCTACACTCTGTACACAATCCCTAGGCGATAAAGGCCTCAGTTGATACAATGGGATGTATCTGTTACACAACAAGGCATAACTGACACCATCACAATCACACTGACAAACAGAACAGTGTGTATTGCAGGAAGCAGTAGGGCTGCATTCACCCAAGGTGAATTGTATGGTAATGTACATCTAGATACCTTAAGGTAGCTTGCCCTTGATGCCCCCACATGTTGTAACAGCCTAGGTTAGTTAAGGGGCACCCCTCCCTAGACTCAATAATCCAGGGCCATACACCACTGTTACATACACTGGCCTTTGGAATGCATAAGAGCACACATGTATTGTGTAGGTGAAGCCCACACATATATGGACCCAAACCCACAATATGTGTGGGGCCACAACAGCAGTGAACTGATGGCAGGAATGGCAGCATGATATACAGCCCACTACATAACAACCCCTGACAACATGACATATGTACAAAGCCTGGTATGTAGGTGGAGGACAGAGGCTGGAACACAGGCTCATATGTGTAAAACTGTTGTCATACACTAAGCAAGTTGCTGGTGTTACAGGATAGCCTGCAACATACCCTTAGTCAGGAATAGGAAGTTAAAAACAGAAATGGATGTAACCATGTACTGATAGCACTCAACACACACACTGCCAGTGATATATCTGACACAATACCTGTGTGGTGGACAAACAAAACATAATAGGCACACCTCTGGCCATCAAGTGGATAGGCCCACAGTTGAAAGCTATGCAGACAGACTGCATTCCAATTTAAACTAGTATGTACACACTAACCCTGTAACACCAGTGCTATACAACGCATACAACAATACTACTCAAACTCTATCTGTAGTTCTGGAACCTCTTACAAATATGTAGCTGGCCTGAGTGTGCAGGTTCTCCTGTAAGAGGTATTGCAACTTGCTGTCTGTAATACTGCTGCCTACACACAGGAAATATGTCCATCAATCAGGAAAGGTAAAGGAACCACGCCCACATGATATAGGGATTTATAGTAGTTGGTTGCTATGACAGTGGTAATTGGAAGTACTACACAGCATGCTGCATGCAGTAAGTGGAGGACACTGACTGGTGCAGAGGCCATCACCTGATCATGTGCATCACCTGCAAATGCCATGTTGTAATCTATGCAAAGCAGCTCATTCCATTTATTGGAGAGAGACTGAGAGAGAGAGGGAGTGTGTGTGTGTAAGGCACAAACAAACAAAAAATAAACATCAAACAAACATCCAGAAGAGACTTAATTCCCAAAACAGGTATGTGAAGTATATATGCATGTAACTGACCATAGTACTTGGTCCATAATAATGGGATAGATGATGTGGAATGATTTGTATGTGCCTTCAGGTATTGCTGTTGTAATGATGTTCAGCTAGGCACCTGCTAAGGGCAATATATTCTGTCCCTGTGGGTAGTGGGCCATACCTGTCAACCGTGCAGACTAACACTGATGGATAAGATGTAAGCCATCATAGCGTGTGTTGTGTAATGGGAAGTATGTACATTACTGTGGCCAATAGCTGATGGTGGAAGTAATGCTATAATGATGGACACATGGGTTCCACAGCCCACCTCTTGCAGGATACTCAGGTTAACCCGCATTGTAGCATGCAGGAATGCCATAGGTGTGTAATTGGGTGGACTCCTATCTGGCCCTACATATACCCTCCTAATGTCATGCTGTGTCCATATGTGGCACATGTCTGTGTTGTAGCAAAGTAGAACAGTGCAGCTGTGCAGGAAGGTGTTGTGAGATTGTGGACCTGATGTCTGAATGCACCCCACATATAGGTATGCATATGTGTGTGTGTGTGTGTGTGTGTGTGTGTGTGTGTGTGTGTGTGTGTGTGTGTGTGTGTGTATTTATATATATATATATATATATATATATATATATATATATATATATATATACATGTATGTTCACAAATATACAGATATCCATGTGTAGACATATATATGAACACATATATACATCATATATATATATATATATATATATATATATATATATATATATATATATATATATATATATCTACACATATATAAATATGTACCTTTATGCACATGTTTACATATATACAAACACACATACAAACATATATGTATGTAAATACATGTCCCCTATATTACCACCTCAGTGCTGCATGCTATGTATGAGAAAACAGTACACATAGCAATACACACAGATATCTGCAGCTGTCAGTGTGTGCAACATGGACAGGTATGTCACATATGAGACCCTTGTTGGGACCACATTGTCCTTGTCTGTGAAGTATGGAATGGGAATATGAGGAAGTATGGCAGGTATAGTTGTGGAGGTGATCAGGGTTGGTAGATATAGAGGACAGCCTACAGGGGTGGTATGTGACACATGTGGTGGGTAAACACCCTGGACGGTGTGTGTGGTCTGTGATGTGGATGCCCCATGGGACCCAATATGGACACAATGGGAACAAGCCTCCCACCCACTGCTACTCAAAACAGCAGTCCACATCCAAAAGGTGCCTGGCCTGGAGGCTGAGCAGGAGGAGCATGTGGGCCCTGTGAATGTGTACTGGATGCCTCAAGATGATGTAGCACATCCCACATGTGTCTGTGGAGCCTGTTTTGGACCTGACCTCAGGGGACAGGAACATGACTGTGTGTGCCCCCATTGGGGGGAAAAATATCCCCTGAGTTGGTTCCACCTGACAGTATTGCTGGACCAGCACATGAGGAGGCCCCAGGTTGGGTTACACATGTGAAGTGGCCTGGTAACATGGGCAGATGAGTTTGGAGAGGTGTTTCTGCTGGCCAATAGTACATATACATGTTATTGTGTCACTGTTATAGATCATATGTTGGTAGTAATAGTCTACACAATCCTGGAACATGTCCAACAGCATGCATAGATAACCCCAATAACACAAAATGTCAAATGTGCAGCAAACACATAGCAAGCATATTATAGGCATATATACAGCCACTGTGGCCCTGACAATGGCATGCAGGTAAACAGTCTGTAACAGACCAGCAATGATAGTTTCCACACAGGGAACATGTCTACAAACACATTGCTCAAAGTGTGATATAGTACAATATCTGCCCTACTGGTAAGTATGCTATGGCCATACCTATTGAGTTGCGTATACAGTTTGTTGTCACTGATATGGTGGGGGGTGACAGTGATGTGTATTAAGAACTGTGGTAAGCTTGCTGCATGAATTGCTCACACCTGTGCCCATCTTTATGTCTTTCAGGCACAATGTCCCATGGAAGGCTGCCAGCATACTCAGCAGCTGAAAATGACATTTTGGTCAACAACCTCATACACAGTCATGCTTGGCCAGACCACCCATGATCATCAGGAGAGGACCACCCTGTGGAATGACCTAGTCTACAGGGTCAATGATGTTGGACTGCACAACCACAGTTATGAACAGGTTGGGCATCATTGTTCTGACCTGCTTCTCATTGCCCATTGGCATGCTGCTGCAGTCCAGGGGGGTCACCTCACCACAGCAGGGTGCCATGCCATAAATCCCCCCTGACACATGTGGAGGAGCTCCTAGCCAGCCTCGTGGCACCTACCCATCCGCATAGCCACCAACTGCCAGACTCCTTCATGTAGGTGGGTGCCGCCCACCCACCGGCCAAGGAGCATGCAGGTAAAGTCACAGGGCACATCAGTAGATCATTGCTGTGTATACATCCACATTGGTACAGGGAGATCATGCATATCTGACATGTCATAGATATATTTTGGTGCTGCATAGTAGTGATAAACAAATGTGCATATGTAGTAGTATTGCGGACATGTAGTGTTGATGTATTGTATTGCTGCACCCACCCTGTAGCAATGCTACAGGTGTGGCCACTGATTTTGCATCTCTCACCCTCTCCTCTAGGTCCCTCCAGTATACCTCCAAGGCAGCAGCCTGTAGCTGGTGAGTATGGTTTATGTAGATGCTTGCCACTACACCGGGCATGTAATGGTGATGTTATATTCCATGCACACATCTAGCACAACTACTCAGAATGCATGCTGTTCATGTGCACGTATTGTTGCTGTTAAATACACGGCATCACAGTAGTGACCATGATGGGGTATTGGAAGACACCTGCATGATAACTAACATCCTGTCATTGTGGTATGTGTCCACAAGGAGTAACATAATGGTGGGAGACATGGCCTACAGCAGAGTTACACTATGGCATAAGGCATTACTTTGGTCCACATTATCGGCTGGGACTAGGCTGTAACATGTGGTGTTCAGTGTATGGGACACTGCACAGTGACACAAATGTGTAGGCCTTACTTGGCAAGCATCTGCAAAAAGGCTGAAGGGGGGTGTCAGCATGACACACAAGTGCACTGCAGCAGGGATCCTATGGATGTTAAGAATGGCTGTATCTGCACATAGTCAAGGTCAGGAATTGTGGCAGCCATAACCCTACCCCCACAGCAATAGTGATGGCTGTGTGTGAACATCAAGGGATGTGCACATGAGTAGGCTTGCAATCATGCAAATTAGGAGGACATGTGTAGGGCAGACTGAACATACACTGGCAAATGCAGCTGGCCCATGCTAGTATACCCCTGCCAGGAGAGGTGACTGCTGTAGTACACATAACAATTGGTGCAAAAAATCATAAAAAGGGTAAAACATCATAATAAGGGTGTGCACACATATACCCACACAGAGTGTATGCATCATGGTCAGCATACGCACACCTAACACATTCCGTAGACACTGCATGTGAAAGTACCAGAAATATGTCACATATTGGGCTCATGTACTGTTAATATATGTGGTGATGTGGCCCCATGGCAGATCAAGGATGGGTGTGTCATATCAATAAGGGTGTGTACAACCCCCATAGCCAAGGTATGCTCTGATGGTTTCCAGTGTAATAGTATTGGATTAGTCATACATGGTCTGCCAATGTTGAGAGCTGTAAAGCAGACATAAGGCATTCACAAATGACATCTGTCCACATATCATCCCAGGTATGTGCTGCTGTAAAATATAGGGGCTGTGAGCATTAAAGCTGACATACCTGACAGAGTCTACACATTCAGCAATGTGCTGTACACCTGTGAGGTGTGGGGCACAGTACATGGCAGGGTGCAGAACAGGTCAACAGCAATACTGTGTACATGGGTGCAGTGGTATCCAGGGGAAGGAGCATCACCTAGTGACACATGCATCACACACATGTATGATGGTGCTAGCATGGATCAACTATAGCTGCACTGCATGCTGTTGTGTACCATATGTTATGCATGCTGACAGATGGATAATAAGAGGACTGTGTGTGCTATCATTGTGCAGCCTCACTTGTATGTGTGTGTATGTGTGCATCCTGGTGGGTATTTAGTTTGTCTGTAGGGTCACTCTGGTGAAGTGGAAGGAGGTTGATACATGTAGGATGCGAGTCTGCATGTATGTGTTTGTGTGGGTGGCCATGTATGCACATGTATGATTGTGGGGTTGTTCATACAGCAGTAAACCCTGTTGGGATCGTGCAGTACATGGACATGGACTGCCACATTACACACCAGGAATACTTGTCATGTATGTAATCACAGGACAGTTGATAGTATAATAAGGTCTGTAGCATGGAACTGGCATTGAGAGGGAAGGTAGACACCAGGTATATCTTTAATATCACAGTTGGCAGAGAGGTGATCAAGACGCCACGTATGCAGCACTACAGATGCATTGGGGAAGTAGTAGTCAACACCAAGGAGTGTATCCATATACTACATATATTACAATTGTCACATGATAGGCTGACTGAGCAGCATATCTGGCATGTAATGAGCAATACATACACATGACATACCAGTGCATGATATTATGGAGTGAACATAGTAGCCCACACACATATAGGGGACATGTTCATGATGTCCGGACATACACAGGGTGAACACTGACTGACAGCAGTGAGGCCATCTAAAACCACCACACACAGGTCAGGCAGATAATGTAGTAACAGGTCTTGTGTTGTGATCCCCTGTCTATGCATTTAGAGGACTGATATGATAATGAGTGGTATCAATGTGTGTATGTTACCAAGTGTGATGCAGAATGGGAAACACATGGAAATATAAGCGGGACTGTCTGTAAAGACACAGACAGGTAGGTATTATGGTGGTGAGTGTGTGTGTGTGCGTGTGTGCGTGTGTGTTTGTGTGTGTGTGTGTGTGTGTGTGTGTGTGTGTGTGTGTGTGTGTGTGTTGTGTGTGTACTGTTAGGCAATGCTGTACAGGTTATAAAGTGCATTTATTGTTTTCCTGCACAGGTGACGAGGTAGGTCAGGGTCTCTACTGCATGCAATCTGATGTTGGTGTCCTTACAGACACCGAAGATGATGATAGTACTGTTGAGGCACAGGTGGGGTTGTCTGGGGCTGAAACAATGCCAATATTTGACATCCCCCTTTTAGCCACCCCAACCATAGACACTATTTCAGTGCCTATACATACCCCATCACCAGTGGCCATAGTAGAGGGACAGCTGATGTTTGGTGGCAGTGCACAGGAAAGTGTGGTAACCATACCTACTGTGTCTGGTCCCAGCAGGCATAGCCAGATGTCCAGCAGGGCACCACATAGGCAGATGTCCCAGAGTGCACATGATAGGGCTGCTGGTCATCATGCCCCTGGCAGATGTGACACAGCTGGTACCAGCAGGTGCATGTTTCAGGCTGACATGGTAGTGCAGGCACTTATAGGACATTACACCAGACAGGGACTGAGGCTGCAGAGGGCTGCTCTCACATCTGCAAGTGAACTGACTGGGGAAATCCATGCATTAACTGAGCAAATGAATAGATGGTCTGGTGAGATGATGGCCCTCATCGACCATGGTCTGTCTGTGCTTGAAGGTGTGGTGGGAGTGTGGCGACAGCTGCATGGACATAGGCTAGCAATGTCAACAGCTGGCAGTCAATGTGGATGTGCTAGGACACCAAGGGGTTCCAGTAGTGGCAGCACCAGCCCCAGCACTGTAGGGAGGCGCTGTCCATACCACACCCCACCACAGCAGGCCATGAGCATATGGTCCTGGCCAGTCCCAGGAGGGACCTGGTTCCAGCAGACATATGTCATTGTCAGGTGAGAGTAGCACATTGAGGCCTGTACTTGGACATGCCCATGGAACCCCTGGCATGCACAGTCCACATGTCCATGGCCAGAGGCAGTGAACTGCACACCCTGCCAGGTATGGTCTGCAGCTGTCCATAAACGCCTGTGTAGGGCAGCCACATGGCAGAACTGTGTGCATGCATACCCACACACTATACAAACACACATAGGTCAACCCCATACCTACACTCACCACATGGTGTCAAATATATGGCCCACCCTCGGCCTCTGGCAAACCAACAACACACCCTGTGCATATTATGATACTGTGCCACATCCTAGTCATCCATACCATTGATGCAGGGACAGGCTAATATGGTTCTGATGCACATGGCGACTGTACTACAGTGTACCACAGTATTGCAGTTTAACATGTTGTAAGGAGTAAAGTGTAATGCATATATGTCAGGTAGTGTAGCCATCCAGCAATGATGCATTATAGCTGTTAGTAACACTGGTTGATTGTGGTTTCTATAATGTTATCCATTTGTGTTGTAGGTGTACATGTGTCAGCAGGAGGATGGTCTGCAGTCATATCCCACAATGGGGTATGGCACTGTGGTGACACCATGGCTATGACATATTTGGAGTACAGTTGAATACATGTCACAGGTTGTATAACAATTAATGTCTGTGGCCCACTGGGATGTGTTTAATCTGCAACCTGATGTAGACCCATCCACATACATGCACATTCTTACTTGCCATCACTGGGACTAAACCCCTACCTAGGTATGTAGTGATACTGAAGTGTGTGGCTTCCATTGCACACACCACACAGTGTTTTGGGTGAGGTGTGCACCAGGTTACATGTTACATGCAGAACATCCCCAGACATGTACAGTATGCTAATGGGGGATGTAATGGGTGTATGTGGATAATACATAGTGTGATATACCTTCATATACAAATTAACAGACACATAACAGGCAGACACACATCTGAGAGACCTGGGCATATCGCTGCTAACTAACATGACCATGTGTCCAATGTGTTACAGGGAGGCTGCACACAGCACATGCATAACTCACCTGGATTTTGGTATCGGTTACCTATATGGTTGATGGTGACAGCGGTAACCATAACATGGTACATGGGACATATACCGGGTGTACCTTGGTGTAGTGACAGTGTACACAGCACCCACATCCTCCAGTGGATATTGTACTCCTTGAAACCCCTGATGACACTCTGACATATCCACCATCACACCTTGGACACGACTGCGATACAACCCATTGTAGATCCCAATAGTGGTACTACAGGGATATGCATCTAATGCATATGCCACATGCATAGTAGGGTGTAGAATTGTCATACCTCACCTATGGACAGCAACAACACTATCTGTACTACTGTGTGGCAATGGGTATTGTAATAGGAGTATGTGGCCTCAGAATGCTGTACCCTACAGATAAATAGACATGCACACATACACACACTTGCCAGAACACAGTGGGTATCCCATGCCTATCAACCCATTTGTACAGCACTGTTGTGATGGTACTACAAGGCTCGTGTAGCCGGTATGGAGAGGAGCTTAACAGGGTACATGTAATGTCCCATACAGCAGCCGCCACGACTGGCTATGGCAATGGGTGTTGAGGTGGTTGTGTAGGCCCTCATGGAATTCCCACGTACAGGTGTGCTAACACACAGACACTGCTATACTCAGTCATGCACACATACACATGTTAGTACTGGGGTGCATCGCTGCAGGTGGTCATAGCTGTGTGCCTAGCTATTGTCCAGGGAGAGATGGGTTGTGTAGGGTTGTGCGTAAAGTGGTATCCCGCCACTTGCCATGTGGCAGCAGGCAATTCATTGACAGACACTACTGTGGTGACCCTCAGTGTGAGAGTGACATGCATCAGCCATTCCTCTAGGTGTCTCCTGCACATGGCCACTGAGGTGATCAGGTTGACATGCATGCAACATGCATTACAACACATGGTCATTGTCTGTGATGGAGACCTGTACCCAAGCATGTTCTGCTGACTGTGGTAGTGTAGTGGAGGTACCCATGGCATGTGGTGCATACAGGGTTTCCTCTCAAATATGTGCCAGTTCTTACACAGTTGGGCAGACATGTCAATGTCAATCAAGCTTATGATGCCTGTACATATCCTAGTTGGATACCTGCCATCTGCACATCTGTACAAGGACTGACAGTCATCAGCTTAGCAAGTAGTTATGCAGTAGGATGTATGTGTTGACAGATAGACGTTTGACAACAATACGTATGCCATACCTACATATCAGGAGCCCTTGCTATCATGTGCTGTACAAACGGCAGTCTACAGTTACACTCTACATGTCAGATCTTTACCCTGTAAGGGTTATATACTGTGACACTGCTCTGTTAGTTCTGTGTGTGAGGTGTGGCCAGCACAGCTCAACAATTTGCTGTAGGAAGTCCCTGTCGACCCGATAGCGCTTCACTATCTCCAGCTCATGTAGCCCCTGGTAGGTTACACTGGGTCTGTACACTCTTTTCCATCTCCTTACTGTTGGTTGGATGACAGCATTCACATCCTCACCACCCTCAGCCTCTTCCACATGTTGTTGCATGATAGCTATTGTAGCCCCTATCATTTTGCTGTTTTGTTTGTTAAAAGTTCCCCGCTTGTATACACCGGTGGTGTAGAGTATGTGGGAAAAAACAGAGGGTAAGGTGTTTGCATAGTTTATAGTTAGTGTTCTGGGCTGGGCTGGGCTGGTCTGCTGCCTGTGTAATTGGCTGATTCTGATACATTTCACCTGCCAGCTATACTAGTTCTCCTAGATTACCTTCCTACTGCTGTTTTCCTTTCCCATTGCCTTCCTGTTTAAGCCCGGCGGTGCGCCGCGCAAATACAGTGCTCAAATGTACACAGAGCTGCTATTTCCTGGTTTAATTTTTTTCCCTTTAAAACCCGGTGCACTGTGCGCACACCCTCTTAGGCTATGTAAAGAGTGCTAGGCAGCCTTGTACACACCCCCTTGCTTAGCGCTGCTAAGCTAAGGGCAAACCTGAGCCACAGGGCTCCAATCCGCTTACAGTATGCCTGACACACACCCTATGATGTTGGCTAATTCCTAGGCTTGCACCAAGCTATTCCTGCTCTTACACTGTTGGGTGCTGACTAGCATGCAGGGGAAATCTGGGATTCAATATCATTCCCCTCATTTGCATATGATTGCCTGCTTATGCATAGTTACATGTCCCACACTGAGCCACCCCCTTTAGCAACCACTAGTCACTGGCTATGTTGTCTTCTGCCTGCCATTGAGTATAATAGCAAAATTGTGATTTTGGTTAGAATGCTTATTTTAGTTTTTTTTCTTAGTTTCCACCCGATCCCGTTTGAGCGCTGCTGCCCTACTCTTAAACAGCCGAGATCAGCTAAAAAAAATAAAAGTTGATTTTTTTTATTTTTGCAACTATTTTCCATGCCAATTGCCTTATAGCTGGCCATTGGCATGCTTTCTACATAATATCCACCCTTTATTTGGAGCTGTCATGGCTCTGTTTTGTAGTTTGCAGAAATGTACTCCGTTACTGCTGGAGTACATTTCTGCTGATTACACTATTCCTGAATGGCCGGTTTCCAGCTTCCTGGATCACAAATTCACTCCATTTGCATGGATTTCTCCTGCAAATGGGGTAATTTGCATACAGGGGCTCAGTCTGTGCAGGACTAGTGCAGGAGCACTCGTGCACGTCCCTACAGGTTGTTCCTGGATCGCACGGTAGACATATTGCCTGCTGGAGCTCCTGCACTAGTCCTGCATGCTGTGCAGGGCTTGTTGAATCTGGGGGATTATATTATGTCAAAGGAAGACATTACAACACTAAAGTAATTTGAAAACAGGTTGACTGCCTAATGTTATGATTAAAAAGGGCATTACTATTTGTGATATGGTTAGATTTAGTGAAAGAGTTAGAGTTATGGTTATGGTTAGGCTGAGGTTAGATTCCCTCACCCTGTGCTATCTTATTTATATATCTGAAGCCTAAATATAACCATAGATATAATCCTAAACTATAACCCTAACTTCAACACTAGCCATAGCCTTAACTGTAACCCTTCCTCTAGCCCTAAAACTAACCTTTGTCATACTGCACATACATATAGTATGAAGACTGAAATTTGCACTCATGCAAAGATCTTGACATTTGAAATTAGTAACCAACCTCAGCATTCAGATGTTGATCATTTTGACTTTGACATTTTTGCATGAAAACTAATAGGCAGATATGTGTATGTGTGAATGTATGTAGCGGTTTGGCTGGGGGCAAAGGGGGTGAGTGGCAAAGGTTGTAGTTGGGTGGCTGCCCCAGGCAGATCGTGTTAGGGTGCACTAAATGTTGATGGGGTGGTAGTATAATTCTGAAATTCAGAAATGAATGCCGAGACTGCATTTATGGTCCTAGCTGAAGGGCTAGAATGCTTTGGGTGTTGTAGTTTAACTGTAGCAGAAGAGTTTTTATTTGTATTTAACTTTGAGAGGGCTTTTTTCTTCTTCTTTTTGGTCCTCAGCTTTAAGATGAGAGGACATAAGGTCAGTAAAGTGCAAAAGGCAGCAGATAGCCTAGCTACAGTTGTGTGTCTGTGTGTGTGTGTGTGTGTGTGTGTGTGTGTGTGTGTGTGTGTGTGTGTGTGTGTGTGTGTGTGTGTCTGTGTGTGTGTGCACGCGTGTGAGGGGGGGGGTGCGTGTGTGTATGTGTGTGTGTGTGTGTGTGTGTGTGCGTGTGTGTGTGTGTGTGTGTGTGTGTGTGTGTGTGTGGGCGTGTGTATGTGTGTGGGTGTGTCTGTGTGTATGTGTGTTTGGGTTCTCACATGTATATGAAATTAAGTGATAGAAAAACAATAGTTCTGTGCCTTTGATTTTCAGAAAAGAAGTGATTGTGAGCTGTGCACTAATGGATTATTAGGCAGGCAAATTGTCAATATCAATAACTGTTAATCTGACTCCAGTTTTGAGACTGTGAACTGTGACTATATGTTCTATATTCAAGCTGACTCTGTAGTCCTTGGGTAATATTTTGTCTTAGTCTGTGGAAAGACATTGCATTGAAAATCAAATCCCTATGAGGGGGACTACACTCTAGAAGTCATATATAATGCCCTTGGTGTAAGCACAATTTGTTATAAAAGGGGGTTGGAATGAAATCCAATCACTATCAGACTCTAGAGACATTTAGTTTCCAGCTTGCAATTTACTAATGTCTTCAGATATTAATATTGCAAACTATTTGTAGTTTTTAGTTAAAATGAGCTATGAAACTGGTCTAAAATGCATGTTATACAGTGATAAATAAACACCTACAGTGTCTCTACATTTTAATTATTTACCACAGAATTATATTTTGCCGATTCTTCTACAATGCTGTTTAGGATATTATCATTTGGTGCTATGTGTGCTTTTGTCCTGAACTCTTCTTTAATAACAGGCAACTCCTTCTTTGGCTTATGTTTGTTGCACATTTTCTCCATTCTTTTTATTTAAACATAAGTAAAGAAGAAAGTAATCCATATCTACAACCTTCTCAACAATGACAATTATATCTAACACCATATATCTTAATTAAATAAAAGAATAGTGCACCCTGCTAAAGAATATTATATATTACCCTACCTGTATACTAGCACAGTTCCCTAGCTGCCTTTAGAGTCTACCCTTTTGTACCATTATCCACTTCTGTCCCTCTACTGAAGGCATTTCTAGATTCCCCTAAACTCTAATACTCCTTTTCTTGACACTGTTCTTTCTGTAATCTCATTTTCTAGCCTGCTTTCTGAGTGCAAAACACCCCATGGTATGTCAAGATATTGCACATTCTAATATCTGCAACTATATAGACATGTTTGGTTAATAACTGTAATAACTGTACACATTATCACAAGTCCTATCCACTTTCCTCCTCAGCACATCCATAGTAAATATTCATCTGTCCTTGCTGTCCTCTTCTATTCTCTTTCTTCCTACATCACATGACTTAAGCCAAGTTTTGTCCCTCTGTTTAAGCTGTTCAAATTGTAATCACACCCTGCCGAGCAAATGAAACATCCCGAAAATTTGTCCATTCCAAAATTGTCTAACCTCCTGAATTGCACCTTGAAAAAAGGTGCTCCACAACTGGAATGCCTTTGGACCACCAGTTCCTTCAAAATATGGGACGGTCTCCAACAGTGACATTATGATTATTCCACAGCCCCATTCATAACATACCTAATCTAGCCAAGATCTCCTATATCTGGCTCATAGACCACTTCTTACTAAAAAGCTTTTCTAAAGTGTGGAGTTTCTAGAAAATATAATTGCTACTACAGCAGATAATGCATAAAATCAAAAATCTGGCATTCCTCTACCCCCATCTATGTAGTTGTATTCTTCCTTTTAGTGATCCTTCTTTTTCTGCCCCAAACAAATCCATTGATATATGTTAACAAACATGTAAAACCCTAGTTAATATTATCATTTGGATTACATTAAATTTACCAGTGAGAAAACAGACCTCTGAAGCCCATTTCTCCAAAAAGGCATAAATCTTCCCATAAAGATATATGTAATTAATGCTCACCATCTCCTCTTCAGATTCTCGGAGGGGAGCAGCTCCAAGTATCTTGTTTTCTCATTCCTCGAGATTCTGTACTAGTCCACTGCATCCTTAATTCTCCCCATATGAACCTGCGAAAAATTTTATTCTAACTAATATGACCTTTTGTAACACCTCACTTAGATAAAAAATAAATAAATGCCATTCAATGAGAAAATCCTCCATAGACTTGTTTGTCCCAAAACTTCAATAACCAAAATGAATAACAAATGGGACAAATGGTACCCTTGACTGGTTCCCCTAGAAACAGGGAACTCCTGAATAAGCTGCTCCTTTATCACTAACTGTGCTCTTGCATTCTTATATATAGCCCCAAACCATCATCTAAAGTTGTGCCCTCATTCCACACTCTTTAATACTTTAAATAAAAAAAAGACAGTTCTACTGAGCGGAATGCCTTCTTAATGTCAAATAATACTGCGTCTATATCATTGCACCCTTCCTTCAATGTAGATTATAATACCTGTCACAAAAAACACCAATTACTTTCTGTTGTCCTTCTTTTAACAACCCCCCTCTGACCTTCTCCCACCAGGTTAGATAGGTAATTCTGAAATCTGTTTGCCAATTTGGTCACTTAAACTTTTGCTGTCACATTTATTAGTGAAATTGGATTGTAGTTGCCTAGAAATCTACCATCCTGCCCATTCTTAATTAGCAACACTACTGAACTTGTGAATAAATTAAGTAGAACTCTTCCTTCTGCCCCTTGAACAGAAAACCTTGGCATGTTGCTGTGCCAAAACATTTCTGAACACTTCATAAAACTTCACCAACAGCCCATCATTATCTAGTGACTTTCCCAGCTTCAATTTGGTCATCATGGCTACTACTTCATTTGTGGTAATCTCTCTTAAGTCTTCTATTTTCTCTACTGTCAACTCATACCCTGACTATTCCATGCCATTATCCATTCTTGAAGTCTGCAGTAAGACCTTGCCCTTGGCTTCAGCTTTCAGCTATGACTGAAGCAATAAGTTTGATTATGTGAGATATGTTAACAAATTTAAAATGGCTTCATAGGTTCATAGGTTCATAGGTTGTTACTAGGCTATCAGACATAGGGCCTATACAAGCCTAGCCATAACAATTCCCTGGCTAATTCTTCACACAATATTTACTTCCCTGGACCCCTGTCTAGCAGGGTGACTGACGTGATCCCCGGGGTGAATTTCCTATCTCCCATCCAATCATCAATGTTCCTTTTGAAGAGGGCCAAAGAGGCGCTCTGCTTGACATGTATGGGCAGTCTATTCCAGAGTCTGGGAAGTCTCTGGGTCAGGAAACCATCCCTCCAGCACGTTTTGTTCATTGTGATGACAAGGTTTAGATCCCTGGAGCATGTGGCTCTGAGGGGTTGGGACTTCTTTAAGTGTAGCATGTCCAACAGCTCTGGGTTTGACATGGCCTTGTATGTTAAGCAGAGATTGCCTCTGAGTAGACGATATGCAACAGAGTATAGCTGGAGTTTTTTTAGATGATCAGCATAGGGCATCTGATTTAGGCCTCTAATTCTTTTAGTGAGGTATTTCTGCAGCCTTTCCAGTTGTTGCAGATGTCTTGAGAGGTGCATACCAAATGGGGCATTGTATTCTATAATGGGTCTAATGGCCTAATGAGAGATGAGTACAGTGGGACAATGACCTCCTTTTTTCTGGATGAAAAGCCTTTAGTGATGAGGTTTGCCACATAGAAGGATTTTCTGACTGTTGTGGTGAAGTGGTTATCGAAGGTGAGACTAATGTCCACCTGTATCCCTAAGTCTCTTATCACAATTTCAGTGTTTAGTGTACTGCCGCGTATGTGTTAATTCATGGGTACATGTTTTTTCCCATAGGGGATAACTATACATTTCTTGGCATTGAACTTAAGCCTATGGCTCTGGCACCAAGCATCTGTTTCAGTAAGGCCCTTTTGTAGAATATCCACATCATTTGGGGATTCAATAATGGCTACCCGTTTGTAGTCATCTGCAAACTTTGTTATCCAGAGTCCCTTAGTGTTGGCCTGTACTTCAGAGATGTTGATGCCAAACAAGAGCAGTCCCAGGACTGAACCCTGAGGTACTACAATTCTCACTTGTCTGGAGCTGGATTTGGAGTCGACTACTTTTAAAGTGTGGGTTCTGTCAGTAAGCCAGTTGGCAACCCTTCGAGTGACATAGGGATCAATGCCCAGCTTAGTAAGTTTATCTATGATTCCAGAGTGGGAGATGATGTCAAAGGCGTTGGTGAGGTGCAGATAGGCTGTGTTAGGCTGCCTTACCTTTGTTCAGAGCAATGGAGAGCGACTTGAAGAAGTCAATCAGGTTTAGGAGACAAGATCGGCCCTTCACAAAACTATACTGGGTGGGGTCCAGTGTTTGAAGTTTGCCAATGTCTTTGTTTATAAGTTCCATGATAATACATTCCATGGCCTTGCAGACCAGGCTCTTCAGACTGATGGGGCAGTAGTTCCCAGGATCCAAGTTGGATCCCCTGTTGTGGAGTGGGATAACTGTAGCTGTGTGCCACTCACTGGGCATGAAGCCTGAGGTGAGGCTATGATTAAACATGAAACTTAGGTGAGGTGCCAGTTCATTTTGTAGTTCATGTAGTACACAGCCCGGGATGTCGTCTGGTCCCATGGATGCTGTATTCTTAGCTTTTGGAGAAAAAGAATGCTTGTTTATTTGCAAGTAATTGTTACTTACTAAAAAGTGTGCAAGTAACAGGATGCTATTATTATACAAGTGACATATGTAGCACTAACTATTGTGTTATAACAGGCATCATTTAAAATAACATATTCTCTCCAGTGACCCATTATCCACAAATTTATTTTAGCTAAATAAGTGAATTATGTATCTTGAGTAGAATATAGTCACACATTTTATTTCTCAAAAGTTATGTACTTGACAGCATGTCTAAATACTACTTCATACTTCTGTGCCGTCTGGTTTTCATTTATATGCTCACTGTGTATATTCTTAAGCAAGCATACCAGAATGAAATAATTTTTTATCAAAACAGCCAAATTCTCTTTTGTAGTAGGTTTGAAATGTCTGTTTTGCTGCAGGCAGAAATTGTGTTTACAAAAGTGAATTTAAATCAGCTTCACTTGCTTCATATGATGTTTTCCTGTACAGTTATTTCGAAGTTATCTATGACCACATGTAGTGTCTAAAGCAGTACATGATATGATAAGCAGACGCCCAGTTTTCTCATATCTTATAGACATATGTTGCAATATGAAAAAAGTTAAAATTAGTTTGGGGAAGAAAGTTAACAGCAGAAAATTAGTACTCAGGAAATGAAATGAGTTTACAACATGACAGCATCTTATTCAAACACTAAAGGGAATGCAATATGCTCGAAGATTTGTTTGGTATATGCATTCTGAAACTACCACAATACAGATTTCTAAGGTTAGTTACAAACTGTTTTTTTTTTTTTTTTTTGCAAGAATTTCTAACTGCTTTACTATATGCTGCATGTTCTCAAACCAGACTGGACTTAATATAGAAGCTGACCTTCCATTTTTTGCTTATAGGTCATTATTAAGTATGTTTTTCAACAGATGCACATGTATTTATTGTTTGCATGCAACTATAGATATGTAAATTATATATAGTTAGACTACATAGTAAAGGCAACAGATGAAGAAAATGGATATCAGCAAGTGCAATAGTAATTCTTATCTTTTCTGTTATCTGAAAATTATTATTGAAATGCCTAGGCCTTCCTGATAATTAAATATATAGTGTGTAAAATACTATTTGTTTATATTCTGTTCTTTAAGTATAAAGGCAAGTAGTGCAATGCATTCTCAAGTGAACATTTTAAGCAATTACTTCTGTCTGATAAATGTCTGCCTCGGATATGAACTAATCTTTACAGTTCTTTTATTTATTTATTTATTTTTATCTCCTTATTAAGTACTGTATCCAAAACCACAACTAAAAAATGTATAGGCGTGACGAAGACATGGTTAACAGTCACATTCTTATCTGTTTTGAACACCTGCTATCCTCAAATTTCTGGAAGTATAGTTTACTCACTAAAAGAAAACATGGATGCAAAGTTGTAACATTAGAAAAAGTAGAATTACTTTTACAATAGAAAATACAGGAAAAGCAGAAAACAATTATGATGCAAGTGAACAATTCATTCATTAACTTGTCAGTCAGTTAACAATCATTAAAATTATTGAGCCTAACCACTGTACTGGAAGGCGACACATTTAAATCAAGGGTATCAATTAGTAACTAGAGGACATTAACAGCTATCAAATTATTAATAGGACTGTCATCCAGTCAGTCAATAAATTAACAGATCATCATTTATTGGAATGTTTACCTCTATATAAAATATGAATGTGCTGCCTTATGCACAACCATGACAATGAATATTTTCTGTATATTCAAAACAGCTACTGCTGCAAACCTAAAGTATTAAATGTGTACCATAAGATATAAACAATAGTATGCATTCAGTGCACTGAGTTGATTGTGAATGATGTTGCCTACATTGAGGCTGAAGATATAGTGAACCTACTGGCTGATAAATTTGGCTCTAACTTTACCCCTTCCCTACATTTGTGCCTCAAGACACACCATGTAACTGATTTGCCTCTGTGGAGGACAAAAGAAAATGTCTCAAAAGTGCTATCAAAAGCTACATTTATTGCATCAATTGGTCCTGGCAATATCCCTGTATGCATCTTATATAGCATAAAGCATGATTTAACCACAACCCTAACAACACTGGTCAGTCTCAGCCTCCATACAAGTTTTGTTCCAAGCAATTGGAGAACAGATGCAGTAATTCCCCGTATTCCACAGACACAGGCAATTACACACCCATAAGACTGACCAGCCTCATATGCAAAACCATGGAAAGACCTTTCATGGAATTAATCAATCATGACATATGACCTCTAAAAACTGGTCCCATCTCATCTCATTTTTGAGTTGGTAAGGACAGGTCTTGCATACTCAGCCTAGTAGATTTCTTTGAAAAGGTAACCAAAGCAATGGATGAAGGCAAAATGGTACACAATGCAGACTTTGACCTGGCCAAAGCTTTTAACACAATTTCCTACTCAGGTATAATAGAAAAGCTAAATAAACTGAGTAAAACCACTGTCACCTGTTGGATAGCCAACAGCCATGGATAGGATGCAGATAAAAATTGGGGGAGGTTACAGTAACAGACATTCCAGCCACCAGTGGAGTCCCCCAGGGTTCTTTACTGGGACCTCTCCTGTTTGGCTTCTACTTTTCTGAAGTAAAGGCCAAAACCAAAGGGCTCTGGCACAAGCTAGGAGCAGTCGAACAGAACTTTTTCTGAAGTGAAAGCCAATACCAAAGGGCTCTGGCACAATATAGGAGCAGTCATTGAATCCCCAAATGACTTAACCATTCCACTGCAAGGTTTATCTCAAAATCCATAACTGATGGCATAGTCATGAAATGAACCTAAATACCAAAAAAATGCATTAGTGTATTCTTTGGGAAGTCATTTATCCCAGAGGAACTACCATACTGACAATACACCTCTAAAAGTTGACCCAGTTGATTGGGATGTGGGAACTTATGTGGATAGTGACCTAACCTTTGACCAACATGTGTCTGTTGTAAGAAATTTCTTCTGTATTGCACAGCTTATAAACAAAGGCATTGTCTCTAGATATAGGGATTTCATTGGCTCCATTTACTCAGCCCTCATTAGGGGAATAATTGAATATAATGTCCTCATTGGCATGTATCTGTCCGGACACATGTAACAACTGAAACACCCACAGAGATACCTTACTAAAAGGATACAAGGCATAAACAGTATGTCCTACATGAACCAACTCAAAGGCCTGCCACTATACTTGGTATCCTACAAACCGCTAAGAGGAGACCTGTGACTGCCAAGTCAAATGGCATCAGAAATCCTTGGTCTAGGGATCTCAGCCTCTTTTGCAACACCAGCAGAATGGTTTGTAGGGACAGGCATATCTCACAAAGGATACCACTGCTGTGGAACAGACTCCACATCTACATAAAACAAAGTTCATGCCTGTCCATATACAAGTGCAACTAAGATCCATGGATTGGAAACGGAAACCTTTTTCACAGAACTACCCCGTGTGCTATTAATGGAAAGAGGCAGCTCCTAAATACTTTATCCCATGCATTGGTACCCTCAGATTATTTATGATATGATCCCAGTTATCCTCACTAGGGGTAATATATAATTACTGACCCTGGAATGGGTAAGGCCAGTCTATATCCAAATGGGATAGGTTATTTTGAGCACAAAAAGGGAAACTGGCTAGACATAACATGGCCCACAAGGGCAGCTATCCTAGTACTTACATATGAACCTTTGAAAAGAATAAAACAAATCTATAGGATTTACAACATATATTATGTGAAATAATTGTGAAAATCTTCTCTTGTTACTTTTGCAAACAGTGCAATTTATGAGGAAGGCATACATTTAGAACATTTCCAAAAATGCCTATTTTCCACATCATATACCATTACCTTTAAGTGTTTTCAAAAAAGGAGACCAGACATACACTGCATAGACACTGTCAGCATTTTTGCACATGCAGTATGTCATGATAAAAGTTTGTAAGCCCATAGGACAAAATATAAAAAACATTCTTAAAATTCAAAACTAGAAATGATTAGTTTCCCAAAATTAAATATCAAAACATTAAGAACTTATGGGTAATATATCTCTGCTGAAACATTTGCAAAAAATTGCTGCTGGTGTTAGTTTCTGATTCAAAACTATTTATTCTTGTTGCTTTTGTGCAAAATGCATTGTAATATTTTACTTACAGAACATAATTATGAATTTCAGCTTTCCTGCTGTCAGAGTCAATATGTGTATACAAATCACATTGACAAATTTCAGTGGAAACAGAACTAAGTAGAAATCTGGTGATGTACACGTGTGCTGTGCTAATACCCTGTTGATGTTTGGCCTGTCTGGGCAAAACTAAAATGAAAGTCTGTCTTAAAAAATGTTGTATTGCTAATGGAGCTAAAACACTGATACCTATTCAGGCATGTAGTAAGTAGAACAGAAAATAGCCCATACATAATTTCTATTCCAAGTAGGTTCCTATCACATTATTTTGAAGAAACCTTACCATTTGTTGCCATATACCTTCTTGGCACTTAGACTATCAAACCTAAACAGATTGCTTCCGTCCTGTCATGGTAGCACTACTTGGAGAAGAGGAAGAAGGTGAGTGTTGTATTTTCTTTCCTTTCTCTCTCTTCTCCAAGATTGACCTATCTTGGAGTTGGTATAGTTTGTGGGTGCGTGTGCTTACCCAGATGACTGGGTGACTGGGGCTATGGGGGGGGGGGGGTTGCCCCTTGCAGAAAAAAAATGTGTTTTGCTAAATCACAAGTGTCTCTGTTTTAACTAATGACCTCCTATGGTTTTAGCTATTTTGAAAAATCAAGCTTCCATTAAACAAGACCCATTTATTCATACTGAAACCTATTATTAGCTGCCACAAAGCTTACCCAGGACTTTGCAGACATTGCTGTGATTATTTATCCCATTGATTTATCCAGTTTACTGATCCATGATTTTTCTGTACAGTGGTTTGCTGTGATATTTGCAGCACTTTTGCAAGATTAAGACTGTCAGTCTAAGGTTACTCATTTTATTATCATACACTTATTCATTCTGCCTGATTTGACTGTGATTTCTGCAAACTAGGTGCTTGTCAGTACTGAGCAACAACAAATTGTTTCTTAACCTAGTCACATTCTCTATTATATTATTTAGGAACAGCATGAATCTTATGTGACTTAGTGATCTATGCATTAAGGAGTGATCAGACATTTTTTATGGCTTGGTCCCCAGCTGACGTTCAAGTTATCAAACATATGTTATGGTGGCTAAGGTTCTGAAATAACGTAAAATGAGTTTTTAGCTCACAAGGTTTCTAATCATAGAAACAGTTTAAGCTATATGGTGTGAATGTAACATCAAGGTTAGAATATGCCCCTCCAAACACACACACACACACACACACACACACACACACACACACACACACACACACACACACACACACACACACACACACACACACACACACACACCACATACCTCGTGACCCTTAATTACTCCTACAGGACTCAAATATTTTAAACCACACTGAATAAAATATACCATTTCAGTTCCCTGTTGGATATTAGAGACCATGACTGTCTTTCATATAGAAGCACAAATGGCACTATGGTAGGGCTCTACTTCTTCTAAGCATCTTTGCATTTTAGTTATTAGACCACAGATACTGCCTATCACTTGCTAATACATTTTAAATATTTTCTTACTATTATTCACCGAGATGTGCTGAGTAAGGATCATAAACCCTAAAAATACCAATATTAACTTATTATAGAACCTTTGTTATTCTAGAGAGAACTTTTAGCAGTCTAATTCTAGTCGGCTGAATAGCCTTCATGCAGCCATTAGAAATGATACAGTTCTCACCATGGCCCAGTCAACCTGGATTTGCAAGCAGCTCAGGCGATTGACAGAATAACAGGGAGGGATTGATGTTACCATCTCTGGTGGGAGAGTGGTTCTGTGAGTGTCTCCTGTGATAATCTCAGGTGAAGGTTTGGATCATTGCTATTAGGAGATGTGGTGCAAAAGGGGGATAGTATGAGGACATAGCTGAGCTGCTTTAGAGGCAGGGCAAAACACAGTGTGTCTCTATTGCACACCTGCACCCTTAGACACTACCATGAGAAAGATGAGGGAGGAGGGAGTAACAAGGTACATCAAATGAAACTCTCCAGATGGATGTTGACGGCCAGACCCCCCAGGACACTCCAAAGAGTCACAACTGCCCGATCCCTATTGGATGAAGTCCTGGTGGTTAGTAGGTGTCTGTTAGACCTGGCAATGGATGTGTGGCACTGGGTAGGAAACCATAGGATGATGCAGAAGTGAGAAAAAGCTTCACCTGTCCCCCAAATGAGGAAAATAATAAATGTTTAAGACTGAAGTTTGTTTCTAGGTGCCACTAATACAGGAATGGCTAACCATAATAATATCAAGCTGCTCTTGACTCCTTTAGTATTCATAATCAACAATAATCCCATTATGCACATGCTTTCTTGAAATATAAGAAATACATGTGGTAAGAGAAGGGTATACTACAAAAGTCTGAAAACCAGATCTTCATATATCACTATCTTGCAGTCAAGGACTCAGATGCCTTGTAGATTGCATGTCTGGCTGGTTGTGCTCAAGTTCAAATGCTTGTCTGGGCAAGATGTGGCAGCTATGGAAAGAGGAGCTGCTACATATCATCCAAACACAGTAGTGAGTTCAGGTAAGGTAAGAGTGACAGCTATGGGGAGGGAATGAAAAGGGGAGGAAGAGCTGGTTAAGATTAGGTAGCATCTGCGTGAGATTTAGGTTTAGGAAGCATGCGGGGTGTTTAAATTTAGGACCTATTACGGACTTTTGGTTTAGGGAGCAGGAGGGGAGTTTTAGGGTTAGGCAGCAGGAGAGGTGTTTAGGGTTAGAGAGTGGAATTATATCATTAGGGAGTGTTTGAGGAGATTAGGTTAGGTGTTGCATGAGTGAAGTTTTAGATTTAGGGAGTGTCTGAGGACTTTAAGGGTAGGGGTGAGTGGTATGGTTAGGGTTAGGGACCAGGTGGAAGTGTTAGGGTTAGAATTAGGGTTCTGGTAGGGATATGTCGAGTCAGGGAAGTCTAGATAAGTCATTAGGAGTGGGCTAGTGGGAGATAGGACACATTAATTAGAGCAAGTAGCAGTAAGCAAGCCTGTCACAAGTTACTAGATCATGAGCACTTACAGTAGAGGCACTAAAGGAACTTCATTAGTTGTGGTGTATGCAGAATACTATCACTTAAGAACTGTTTTTTCTTTATGGTCAATGAATAGCTTTGGTAAAATAAGAAATTAAGTTCTGTCCATGGATGTTAGTAATGCATATGCTGTCTGTTTGCATTTTCTAAATTTGAACATTTTTTTGTCTGTACCTGAAGACATGCTTTTTTTGTTATACAGTCAATTGTTTGTTTGTTTGTTTGTTTCAGTCATCTAGTCATATTCTTTGACAGCTATATTTTTGGCCTGAGTTACTACTGCAAATATTCCAAGGACCATCTCAGTTATTCAGTTATCTAGCACTTAAAATTTGTAATGAGTTCAAGCAATATGAAATAAACAGACAGACATTAGGTTTAAAAGTAATATAAATCCAACAGAATACATTAAACTCCCAAGGTGGCAGCATATTAAACTCAATTGTTTTCCATGTATATTAACTGTCACTGACGTAAGATAATAAACAAGAGCATTGTCAACTCAGCTGCCATAATTTATGTTTATCAGAAAAGTACATATAGAATATGGGTCATCCAGTCAGACCCATGGCATTGAATTATGTCAATTCGATGTCATTTTCATTCATGCAGCTGTTGGGTTTGGATCTAACCCTCAGATTTGACTTGGCTGCTTTTTCCATCTCATGGAACACTAAAGCTCTTGATCTCCTCCCTTACCCATAATACCCTGCTCCCTTAGCATACCTCAGATCTTGTTTACTGCCTTAGCATATGGATGTGTTTACTGTAAGATCTCAGGTTTAACAACATGGTTATTTGTGAGTGAAATTTTTTTCATTATAATTCTTTCTTAGATCTTCCATTTTCTTATAAAACTTATTCTTTATAGTGATAACCTCCCTTTTTTAACCTTTACTGGTTAAACTTTAATACCATCCTTGGTATTCCCCTTTCTTGTACTTGTTAGTACTTGTTTGCTGACCATTGTTGGTAACCTTCTTCCTTTAATAACACAAAAAAAAAAAAAAAAAAAACTTTATATTTTTTCCTGTACTTGTTATTTTAGTTCTTAAAAATGTCACAGTAGCTTTTGGGTTTTAAAAAAATGTACGGCCTGCAGCCATAAAATTCCTTTGTCAGATGAGCACTCTAAATGTGTTTATTATTTAGGCCCTGGGTATATAGACTCAAGTTGTGACATTTGCAAAGCTTTTAATCCTAGAACTTTGACAAATCGAAAGAAATGATATTCAGAAGTTTGCTCCCTTCTAAGTCATCATCAGCATAATCTGGGGCTCAATGCACCAAGAAACTGGATAAAAAAAGATGTTAAAAATCATTCCCCAGATCCAACTTCACCTTTGACTCCAGGTTCTGAACCTACACACAAAGTTTCTAAAACTGTGGATCTGACCCCTTCAGATCTGAACTCTAAGCCTGAAAAGTCTCCTCAGATATGATCACCACTATTAGTCTTAGATCCAGTTTCTTCTTGCTTCCCTTTTCCATTCTTGGATAGGTCTCTAGACATCATCATTCAAGACCACCATTCACAGCATATTCCACTCATTCCTCTAGAAGTCTGACCAAAGCCGACATGGACAAGATGATGATATTCCACTTGAAGGAGATTCAATTGGAGGTTCTTCTGGCTACGACTCCATCAGATCTGGAGATCTTTGTTAGTACTACCCCACCTATACTGGTTCCTTCGGCAATCTGACCATTGGTTTCAGGGCAATCAGATCCGAAGATTCCAGAGTCATCTGCATTGGATCCTAAGATCATGGCATCTTTGACTACCGTGGCATCTCTGAGTGGAACAGTGGCAAGCACTTCAGATGTGGATGACTCTTGGAGCTGTACCTTCAGTGCTAGGTCTGGGGTATTGGAGTCAACTCCAAAGTTGTCAGAGCCGCATCTGCCCCTCAGAGCTTTGGCATTAGATAGCTCAGCCCTGACTTCCTCCTCAAATAGTCTGCCATCAGGGTGAAGACAGCCTACAGTCCAGAAGCATGTTTTCTTAGGGCCATCAGGTTCCTTCTATATCTGAGGCACTCTACTTTCAAGGTAGTGGAGAGAGTTTTTCCTGTTCCTAAAATCAGGACTTCTCCCCCTCCTCAACTCTGACTTTCTAACTCCATTCATCTCTGTGTCTAGAGCCTCAACCACCTCCAGCACTGGGACAGTCAGCCCAGATAAGTCACCAGGATACCCTGCAGGGCATAGTAATTTCTTCAGATACCTCTCTGGAGCATCCCACCAAAGAAGTTCCTAGTAAGAAAAAGTGCAAAAGGAGGCACATAGACTCTCCACAAGAGACTGTCACAGAGAATACTGATTTTGATGAGGGGAAAAGTTCCCAAAGTTACCATCCAATGACATCTTATTTGGAGACATTCTAGAACCTCTAAAGGAAAGGGATGGTTAGTCTCCAATCAAATCTTCTTAGGAGGAGTTGGTATTCCTGGAAGCTTTTGGAGCTGGCCCATCTACCTCCTGGGTGACTCTGCCTGCCAATGAGCTCAGTAATTTGTTTTCTCAATAGGTGTGGAAGGAACATGACACTATCAAGCCTATCACTAAGAGACCAGATAAGATCCTGGCATCACCAAATGACAGAGAATGTTGGAGCAAGGAAGTACCAGTTGAGGTCATGATCATAGCAGCAGCTACAAAAATGGACCTAGTGGAGCAAAGTTCCTCTGTCCACCCCCCACCAACAAGGAGTTTAGGATACTGGACAAATTTGGGAAGCATGTGTGTGCTTCAGTGACCTTTGACCTTTGGTCACTGAATTATTTGGCAAAATTCATTAGACTCAAATAGTATTTGATTAAGGAGCTTACCAAATCCTTCTATGGGGCCATTTCTTCAGGGGTAAACAGCACCATTGCCTCATAGTTGGTTAGTGTCCAATCCAATCCATTTCAAACTCATCCATGAGACTTATCTACAACACAGCTGAAGGTGCCTCACAGGTGGCATGCTCAGGCATTTCCATCAGGAGACATGCTTGGATTCACTTGAGTGATTTTGAGAAATAAGTCTTCCTTCATCAATGCTGCGTTTGGCGGATGTTCTTTATTTGGCAGCAGAGTAAATTAAACACTTTCAAGGTATGAGCAGGAAGGTAAAATCCTCTCTGCTGTGGGTGTGCATTTCCCAACCCCTCAAAGGACCTTTTCTAGGAACCAACTAGGCAGACAAAAAATGTGGTTCAGAAACTCCTAGGGTCCCTTCCATGACCTATGTGGAGATAGTCCCTTCAAGAGCAGTCTGCCATCCCTGAGGCAGAGATGGTCCACAGAACCAAGGATCTAGAGATATCTTCTCTAACAGATCCTATTAGTGTTCCTAAAAGGTGGCCTGGTTGTCCATCTTTGGAGGCAGTCAGGTATCATTTATCCCTAAATCAGACAGCCTGGCTAGAGATTACAAAAGATACATGGGTGCAGAGGATTATTTCCAGAGGTTATATAATAGCCTTTTCCCTACAACCCCTTTTAATAGTAAACAAAATACCCAATGTTCCACCCAATCAAAGGGAAGCAGCAGAATTAGAAATAAACAAGTTGCTAGAAAAAAAGAGTCATCCAAGAAGTCCTCCCAGACCAGACAGGTTCAGGAACTTACTGAAGATTCTATTCAGTGCCAGAAAAGATAGTGGACTGGAGATCAGATTTGGATATCAGCAATCTGAATAAGTCAATTCAGTCCACAAAATTCCAGATGGTCACAGTTCTGTCCATTCTGCCTTTTATGCACAAGGATAACTTGATGTGCTCAACAGATTTCAGGATGCATACTGTCATATCAAAATGAAAATACAATCCAAGAGATATCTATGCTTCTGGTTGGGAGCCAATCATTACCCATTCAGACCTCTGCCCTTTGGTCTCACTACAGCCCCCAAGGTTTTCATAAAGCATGTGGCAATTAGTAGTAGCTCACTTGAGACTACAGGGATTAGGAGTGTTTGCATATTTGGATGACTGGCTCATAACTGCTCTGACCAGGGATCATCTGATCAAAACACGAGGCTATGTACTCCAGTTATGCTCTCACCTGGGAATTACCATCAATCACAAGAAATCTCAGCTTGAACCAACTCAAATATTGGAGTTCATTAGAGCCTTGTTCAATATGGTTTCTATGACAGTCTCTCTCCCTCTATCAAGGATTCAAACCATTTGAGTCAAGGTCAGAAAGCTCATTCAAAGTTCTTCTCTTTCAACTTGAATGATACTGCAAGCACTGGGGTCAATGACTGCTGCAATCATTTTGGTACCATTAGCAAAGTACCACATGAGAGTCCTTCAGTGGACCCTAGTGACACAATGGTCCACTCTTCACCAACCTTTAGCTAGTCAGATCAAGATAACATGGCTTGCAAGAATTACCTTCTATGACGGATATATTCTGATCAGATAATAGAAGGTTGCTGTTTTGTTCTCCCTCAGCCCAAGGCCATAGTGACCATGGACACTTTTCAGATCAGTTGGGGTGCATTTCTTTGGAAAGACAGTCTAAGGCACATGGTCCTGATATACATTTCAATGTTCTGGAAATGAGAGCTGCCCTCCTAGCATTGTAGGTCTTCCAAGATACTCTCCTGTCTGGGACTATTGTGATTCAGACAGACAATATGTCAGTGGTCTGGTACATCATCAAACAATGGAGAACCAAATCTTACACCCTGTGCTGAAAAGCTATGAGAGTGGGGCAATGGGTGATCTCATCCAATAAGTTTCTGTTGGCAATGCACATTCAGGGAAATCCATCGTGATTACAGACAAGTTAAGCAGGTACATTCTAAATCCTCATGAGTGGTCCCTCAGTATGAAAGCTGTGGAAAGTATTATCCACTGATGAGGACAACCATGCTATGATCTGTTTGCATCTCCCCTCAAGTGCTACACATTCTTTGCCCTGATCTATCCACCAGGGGAGTCAGCAAGGGAAGCATCTCGATTGAAGAGAGTTATCCTCATTGCCCCTTACTGGCCTCATCAGATTTGGTTTCCCTTTCTTTAAATACTTCACACACCATGGATTCTGGATCCAAAATCCAGACATTCTGTCTCACCCAGCAGACATGACGCATCTGGACATTCCAGGCCTATGGGATTTAAACATTGTTTTACAATCTTTTAAAACAACCTCAGTTTGAACAATCAGTAAGTGTGAACTAAAATGTTTGACTTGGAAAACTGTTTTAGTGGCCATTACCACTGCTAGAAGACTTTCAGGACTACAGGGTTTGTCTTTCAAGCCTCCTTATTTGATTTTTCATAAGGATAAGATGTCCTTACAAATCAACCCCTCCATTCTTCCTGAGGGGATGTCAGAATCCCATATTAATCAGGTTATATACCTTCCAGTTTTCTTTCTAAATTTCTCAAATAAAGGAGAGTATATTTGTTACCTTTTGGATGTTCGCAGGCAATTATGATTTTATCTACACAGAACCAAAAATTTGAGGAAATCAGAACAGTTATTTTTGTTTCTTTTTTGGAATCAAAATCTGGCAAATCAGTCTCTAAAGTGACTTTGGCTAAATGGTTAATTGATTGCATTGTTTGCTTATGACAAATTTGGTTTGTCTTTACCAAAACCACCAAAAGCTCATTCCACCAGGTCTATAGCAACTTCATCAATTCATCAATTTGTTTGTATCTAAATCTTCATTGGATGATATTTGTGCAGCCTCAGCTTGGGATAATCCTGGTCAATAGGATAAGAGCAGCCTTTGGCTCAGTGGTGCTCAGGAATATCCTTCCTTAGACTCCTCTATGGATTTGAGTAGCTGAGGACCCTGAGGACTCTGTCCCAACAGCTGAGGAATGAAGGAAAAGAACATCAAATAAAAAGTTATATACTCACCATAACTTCCATCTTTGTTGTCCATTTTCATTCTTCCTCAGCTTCCCTCCATCCAAACTCCCTCCAAATTGACTTTTGGAAGGACAGAAAGATTCTGAATGAAACATAGTTCCTTTAGTTGAGTTCCATATGCTGTTGTTTCATCTTTTCTTTATGCATACAGGTATAAGAGGCAGCAAACAAGATCTGACATATATGTTAGTGGACCAGGGCATTATGGGTAAGGGGCCAGCTCAAGAGTTCAGTGTTTCACGAGCTGGAAAAAGCAGATGAGTAGGATCCGAGGGTTGGATCTGAACCCAACAGTTGAAGAAGACTGAAAATGGATGACATAGGTGGAATGTTATGGTGAGAACATAACTTTTTTATCAATGTGTAAGAGAAAACTGAAATTTTTTTACTGACTAAATGATCAATAGATTGTTTAATAGAAAGCAATTGCCTCTTAAAGAACATGTAGCAACTATTGCAAAAGACCAGACAGGTATGTGATGCATCCTTCTGCTTTTTCTCTGTCAAGTGCTGTGACTCAGGAAGAGACTTTGCACAACAGAGTTTTATTTATCAGCATCAATTTGCAAGGCCACTTGAATATTTATAGTCAGATGCTTTACCAGACCAAGTATCACATATTTTTACAGAAATTACTATATGTAACTATTAGAATAACCCCACATACAAACAGCAACAATGTACATTATTTTTAACTAAAAAGCAGTTTGGTACAACTGTCTCATTGTAGTTACATATTTTGGGGAGGACTGAGACAATGTGATCATGTAGATGCCGTATCATTTCTAGTCACTTTTTTCTTCTTCTGAGTAATATGAATAATACCAAAGTGCACTTCTTGTTTCTACAACCATATCGGTGTTGCCTGATTGTTTTAATTTGGATCATTTTTTTCAAAGCAACTTTTATGACCCCCCCCAACTCCTTTTCTCCCTTGGCATTGAATTAAACTACCTCTATTTTTTCTGTTTCCTAGATGTTAAACTATAATCTTTGTCAGGTCTAATGTCAAGAATGATTAAAAATATGCTGACCTCACAAATATGATCATATTCATGTGTGTGTTATCTGTGTACATTTTTATTTGTCTGCTTTCTTATGCCAGTAAGTTAACTAGAACTCCATAATTGCTGTATCTGGTCCATTTTTACAAATAAATACTTTTCTTTTGTGAAGCTGTGGTGTTCCTACCAATTTATATGCTTTTGCCTCTTCTAAAAGTGACACCTCTTATCTTAATTCCTTTATATTTTTCTTTATTTGATACTTCCATAATGGGATTTGATTTTTCCCCTTCCTTTCCCCTTACTGCCCTATGTTTTTGTGGTAAGACTCTATCTGTTATTAATTTAGCTGCACAGTAATATATTCTATTTATTTCTGTTATAGCATGTGCATCTCTATAAAAAGTCCTAATTACTGTGTTCATTTGTTTTATCAAACTTCTAACTTTTGGGGTTTTAATGATTTTATGTAGTATATTTCTTTCATCAATCTTTATATGTCTGTCCATCTCCATTAAATCAAGCAACTCTTCTCTTAGATCATATTCTTCTAAATTGAGGGCACATTCTTTGCTCTCCATTTCCTTTGGTTATTCTATAGATAGTTCTACAGCATCTTTCTGTGCCATATTCTCTGGAGTTTCATTCTGTGTCATCCATTGCTCTTTCATATGGGAACTCACTGGCCTATAACTTCACGACATTGACTGTGTCAGAGTTGCCACAGTTTCCAGTTCCTTCACTTGCTGTGCAACTCCAACTGAACTTTTGTACTGGTTTCCTATGAAAGGCTCAAAAGTATCGTCATATGGCAACTGATCAGATGTTTCCCACTCCACTGGTTTCTCCTCGGTTTGGAAATCATTTGCTCTATCCTGCTGTGATGTTATCAAAGTTAGATTGTCTACACTAAATCCTTCACTTCACAGTTAATCCATAATCTCACTTTCTGTTTCTTTATCTTTTCCATTACTAATCCTCTTTTCTACTTTTTCTCTTTGTTTTCTTATTTTTTGTATTATAAAATGTTTCATATCTGGATGCCTTTACCTGTATTTCTCTTCAAATATCTTTGGAGTTGTTCTTTTTGTATTGATTAGTTTTGCTTTCTCCTTTGCATAGATATTGCATAATATTAAATCTGTTTCTCTTTCCCACGTCAATATTTTTTCTTCATATGTCTCCTACTCCTCCCATTTCTCCTTGGGTGTCTTCTTGTTCCATCATGTTGTGATGTAACCCGGGATAGACTTTTTACACTAAACCCTTCAATTAAATGTGTCTATATAATTAATGAGCATGTCTGACAAACACTTCTTCTGTGGCAATGAGGAACAAACACCTATGCAGAAAAATATGCATTCTCTAGTTTATATAAGTTTGAATCCTACATTTTACAAATTCTTTTTATTAGTGTGTAAAGCCACACAAAAATGTGTCAGGTCATAAAACATATACCACCAATACATGTATTAAAAGTCAAGTCATCTAACAAGTATATCAGCAGACAAGCCATAAAAGAATGTCAACTGTCACATTACCCTTTATGTCTTATAAAATGCATTTCTCTTTATTTGGCATTGTTTGTCTTCACTTAACATCATGCAGATGTGGTTGGCATGGTTGTGGTGATTTGCACACTAGCCATAAAATGCAATTTTGTGAATTGACAGAAAACCACTTTCACTGTTGCTGGATAACCTGTATAAACATGACAGGAAGTAGGAAGGAAGATGCCAAATATATGACTCAAACATGGGGTGTTGAGACGTCCAGAATATTCATTGCACTCCTCAAAAAGTGCTACAGATGTAGGCTTTTTCAGGGGGATTATACCAGGTCTCAACACAAATCAAAGGCTTAGAACAGTCTAATCAAGGCTGTCTCCAGGGTGACTGGCATTCCATGCTTTGGAGAGCAATGCAGGCATCATTACAATGACCTAAAACGGTGCAAGCAGGAACAACTCATCCAGGGACTGGATGAGTTTAGGACTGCTGACCACCCACAATTTTTTAAATACACAGATAAAGCTACTTTAAATTATACACAAAGCTGTAGATAGGCAAGATTGGTGTGCATAACTCTCTGTCAAGCCTGGTATGCATAATTCTCTTCTCTTTTTCTTTCCTCTTTATTTTAGGGCTGCCCATGAGATTTCAGAAAACAGGGGCACCCATGCTGAACGCTTAGAAAGACTGAGAAGCAAGGGGTATGTATGTAGCACAAAGTAAGTTTTTTTTACACTTTTTACCCTTTTTAAAAGTATAACACAACGCAGCTGCACTGCTGAAGGTGCCAAGTATAAATATGAAAACAAATTAAAGAAATCCTCAGTTCCACCATAGCTTACACCAAGACAAAGTTAAAAACAAAAACAATATTTAATATTCAATTAAACTTTAATAAAACTAACTGAGTGGAGCATATAAATCTTCTGATAAGCGCTTTCGGCTTACTAGCCTTCATCAGATCATATAAGTCCAGTATGCTCCTCTCAATTTTAAACTAGCTTCCATTTAACCATTGGTCGGAACTTCTCTTAGATACCCAATAAAAAGTCATACATTATGTACTTCTGGGCCAATCAAATTGTCAAAGTTTCCCCATCTTTTTCTTCATAAATATTCATGTTTCAATCACATTGGAAATACTTCGTAAAAACTCTTATGAAGCTACTTATTGCTATGAGGTGCCAACAGGAGCAACATTATATGCAAGCTCTTAAATTGTGGGGCAAGAGCATATTAATCACTTAATCACCCATATCATTTGGTGTTCTCTATTTATTAGCTTTATACATTTTTTATACATTTTTTTCAACTAACGGAATCTACAGCCAATCATCGATTTTCTATAAACATCATCCTCCAATGATGAGACAAGGACATTTTAGCCATTCATCGGGCTCTGTTAGTGATTAAGGAATTTGTAGCCAAGCATCCCTTTCAGGCTCTTTTGGCACCATTCTCCATGGCCCTAATTGGGTACCATTCTGGTTGGAGAATGGTGCCAAAAGAGCCTGAGGATGATATATATAGGAAGTAGATGACTGGCTACTAACTTTTTAGGTTGGAAAACATATAAAGTTTAATAAATAAAGAACATTATTTGAATCTATGGGTGATTACATGATTATTATGCCTGTGCTTCGGTTAGCACCGTGAGCGCATCAGAAACATTCGAAATGTAATCCAATTGGCAAAATGGAGGAAAAAATGGCCCTGATTGGGTACTATTTTTGTTGGAGAATGGTATTAACAGAGCCTAATGAATGTTTAAAATGTCCACGTCTCATCATTGGAGGATGGCGTTTATAGGAAGTAGATGATTGGCTACAAATTCCTTAGGCACTAACAGAGCCTGATGAATGGCTAAAGTCTCATCATTGGAGGATGGTGTTTATAAAAAAGTAAATGATTGTCTGTAGATTCATTGGGTTGAAAAAATTTATAAAAAATGTATAAAGTTAATAAATAGAGAACACCAAGTGATATGGGCAATTAAGTGACTAATATGCTCTTGCCCCACAGTTTAAGAGCATGCATTTAATGTTGCTCCTGTTTGCACTTCGTAACAATACTTAGCTTTGTAAGAGCTTTTACAAAGTATTTCCATATGTGATCAAGACATGAATATTAATGAGGAAAAAGATGGGAAACTTTGACAATTTGATTGGCCCATAAGTACATAATGTATGACTTTTTATTGGGTATCTAAGAGAAGCCCTGACCAATGGTTAAATGGAAGCAAGTTTAAATTTGAGAGGAGCATATTGGACTTATATGATCTGATGAAGGCTAGTAAGACGAAAGCGCTTATCAGAAGATTTATATGCTCCACTCGGCTAGTTTTATTCAAGTTTTATTGAAGTTTAAATATTGCTTTTGTTTTTAACTTTGTCGATGTAAGCTGTGGTGGAACTGAGGATTTCTTTAATTATTTTTTTTAAAGTATTGCTGTTCCGTGCATTAGTTTAAAATTAAGCATGGATATCTTAACTGCAAAATAAAGCATGCGTGCTTCATTCTGGAGCTCAAGGTAATTGTAGGAGTCAATTGTAATAGTGTATTCTGTGGGTTCAAATCCTACATGTGACAAAAACATACTAATATAATAAACAAAATAAATATTAATTTTGATAAAATTGGCATAACTGTCATGTTCTTAACTTCATCTGTACTATTTTTAATATCACCATCCAAATTCAATAATAAAGCTTACATGGTCCATTTCTACAGTGTGTGCATTGCACTGCAACACTCACATGGCAGCACAGTGTTTTAGACTCAGTAAGTGCCATGTAGAGGTTTTCATCACCATGCAAACAAGGTAAAAACCATGGCATGCTAATTACAACATAAGCAGCTAAATTCTATGCAAGCAACCAATCCAACATTGTGGAGCTATTCAACAAGATGTGAAGCAACTGTGTAGACACAGTATTGATTTCCCTGTGAATTCCAAAACCTATTTGAATACAGCCTTGGAAAGGAATTTACAAAGAAGGAATGTTAGGGGCTGCTGCTGCTTCAATTCATTTGTATGTGCAACAGGCTGACGTCTTTGTTACTGCTGCTCCTAATAGACCACAGCCAAGAAGGAGAGTTTTCAGAACCCATCTAACTTATCATAACCTACATGACATGGAAATTCTAGAGCACTACAGGGTGGATAGAGACATACTACAGCAACCCAGCAACCTCTGTTGTCCTCAACTCAGGGCCAGAGCAAACTGAGGGGAACCCACCCAGTGGAGACAAATGTATGTGTAGCACTTAGAATCTTAGCTAGAGGTACCTTTCAGAGACCAACAGGGGACATGCTGGGGGTGTCACAGGCATCAGCATTCAGGATCCTGCATCAATTCCTGAATGCTGTGCTCCAACATGCCAGTGACTGCATGTATTTTTCCTATATTCCTAAGGATAGGGCCAGAAATATGCAGGCATTCTACCATACAACACAATACCCTGAAGTACTGGGTGCTATAGATTGCACACATGTAGAAATTAAGGCACCACCCGGGGAACAGGGTAGGTTCTACATAAATAGAAAGGGCTTCCACTCTATTAACTGCCATGTTGTGTGTAATACCAAGGGAATCATCTTGAATTTGTGTGCTGGCAACCCTGGCTGTTACAACAACTCACATATCTGGCACACCTCCCAGCTGTATCAAATGCTTGCTAAGGGGTATATACCACAGGGTCATTTAGTAGGGGATGCATGTTATGCACTGAAACTATGGCTGATGACACCCATCAGAAATGCACGCACACACACACACACACACACACACACACACACACACACACACACACACACACACACACACACACACTCATACACGCACACATACACGCACACACACACACACACACACACACACACACACACACACACACGCACACACGCACACACACACACTCACGCACACACATACACTGAAGAATGCCATAATGAAGCACACACTGAAATCAGAAATATCATAGAGCGTGTGTTTGGGCTGCTGAAATCATGTTTTTGATGACTAGAAGCATGTGGGGGAGCTCTGCAGTACAGTCACTGATATGTACTGAAATATTCACGGTATATGCCATGCTATACAATACCATGCTTAGAAAACAGCTTCAGTAGGATCAGCAAGGGGAAGGAGCACACATCCCACCACCAATGCCAAGTTCACCACAGCCACACTCAGATGAGGAGTCAATGGGGGGTATCACCAGCTGCTGTGGGTGTAGGCAGATGTAACCATGCTCAATATGCTCTCACAATGGTGAAGACACAACCCATAGCACACTCACTCACCACCTAAGGTGTCAAATCCTTCCTCCTATGCACACGCATATAGTAACATTGATGCCAAGCAACTCTCACAACCTTTACATACCCATGCATTGGCTGTGGACTACATGCATCAGCCACAGTCAGATCTGAACTAAAACTGTTCCAACTGCTGCATGTGTAAGGTAGGTATTGAACCTGGAGTGTATTCTGTGATAATATGAATGATTGGCATATCCTTGTATTTCAATAGCAACATACCCTTGTTTGTGTCATAACAGAAATTAAGCTTTGCTCCTCCCCCAAAATAAGAACAGGCAAATGACACATTTGCTAACAAACCATATCTGAAATGCTAAAAGTGCTATCAAGTGAACTGTCCCTGAAACAATTCTACAGATTTATCATACAACATTCCAATTTAAGGTATTGCCAATCAGATTTCCTAGCTACACAATTGCCTTTTTATATAGTGTAGATTTAGGGCTGTCAGCAGTGTGAGGATGTGAATGAGGTGTGAACTAATGAGAACTGCTAAATCCCAAATACTTGGCTTCATGTAGGAGATGTAAACATAGTGCAGGCAGTCCATCAGTGTTTGTTTTTAATGGATTGCAACTGTGAATGATTGCTGGTTGAGAGAAGCTAAACACAACAGCACTGCAGGCTGCCCTACATCCAGCGGGTGTGTTAGGTTAGACTTACAAAGTGTTAGATGTAGGTTGGAAATGTAAGAAGCCATGCCCACAATTCACAGGTTCTGTTCAGTAGCATCCAACTTCCCCTTTATTTGCTGACAACTGCATATGATATTATTTCCATTTAATATCCTCATACATTTTAAGGCCAATGATATAGAATGGCTTACATAATGCATGTCACAGATTACTGGTCAGATTAGAGAATAAGGACCAGCAAACACAGAGAGGTAACACAGAGCTGTATATTTGCATGCAATAATTAAACTGGGTGTGTGGTCATGTAATACACCACATCCCAAAGTAATAAATGTACAAATAACAGTTGTATGGTTTCATATTACTATAGAGGATGTTGCAGTTGGTTGTGTGGAGAATGAGTTCAGTTTCTTGCTGCAAAGCTGTTTTTGTGGCAAAGAGGAATAAGGTACCTTTTCTGTGTTCTGAAGGTTCACTGGATTGAGAGTTCAAATCTCATGTGAAACAACATTTTCTAGTGTGTATGTCATAGATTGATTTTACTCATTTCAAATAGTTGCCCCTTTTTTCTTTTTTTGTATGTATTATTATTATTTATTTATTTTTGGGGGGGCAGTGTTTGCACGATGTGGCGTTTAGCACAATCATGGGAAATGGTGGAAAATGAATGGTGGGTTTTCCTGTACTTTTCTCATTTGCATGAAAGCATGGCAGTGTGCAAGCTGGCAACTGGACAATCCAGGAAGCAGACAGACCACCTGCACACAGGAACCAGACAACCAATAATTGAAATCAGATACATTCATTTAATTCTGTTGGGCAGCACACCAACCTGTTTGGCTGTGCTTATCTCATTTGTGCAAAGCACATCACTGCACAAGCTGGACAACTGGACCAGCCAGGAAGCAGACAAAACCTAGACAACCAAAAATAGAAACTGGATACATTCAATTTAATCTATTGGGCACCGTACAGACTTGCTAAGTGATGTTGTGCAGCAGTTAACACAGAGACCTTAAGAATGATTAGTAAATTAGGAAATGTCATGTAACCAGTCCTTTGGCAGCAGGTGTAAGTCTTGGGCTATAGTACAGTTAGTCCTAGGTTCTAGTACATGGTATGTGACCTTTTTTTACTGTTGTGACAATGCAGTTTATAGCAATGAACTAACACATAGTCAAGTGTCATTTCAACTTTTTTGTGGCAACAGGTGTAAATGTAGGACTGCCATACACATGGTCCTGGGTTCTAATACAGGATATTCCATCCACTTTTACCGTTGTTCCACTTCCCATTGTATTCATTCTCACTCTCATCCCTCAAACTAAGGCCATGAGTCAAATTAACCTTCCAGTTGCAATTATTTTATTCCTCCCTGCTTGACACTCCTGGTCTACACTTACCATTCTGCAAATGCATTGCCTAGGTGTGCACACTCCCAGTAAATATGATAACTAGTATAGGCAGGAAAACATCAGTTTCTATGGCTTTAGGTCTGATGGTAGACATGGCTGGCATTAGTGGGGAAGGTGCTATGTTTAGGGCAGAAAAGTGGGGAGTCTAGGAGTCCAGGATATTTACTGGATTCCTAGTAAAGCACCACAGCCACAGGATTCTGCAGGGGGACTATTATGGCTCCAAGTACAAGTCTGAGGCTTGGAACAGTTTAACTCAGGCTGTATCCAGTTGCCAGTGGTATCCTGCACACTGGAGACCAATGTAGGCATCATTTTAATGACCTACAGAGGAGACAAGTGGTACTCTTGACCTGTGGTTGGAGGAATTTAGGACTACAGATATCCCACAGCTGTGTAAGTATCAACTAAAGAGAGTACTTGTAAGACTTAGAAATTTTAATATAGGCAAGACTGGTATAAATACTTGTCTTCTGTTCTTTTCTGTTCTTTCAACAGCTGCCAGAGATTGGGAGTTCAATGTCCGGCCTATAAAACTCGATTGGAGAGACTGAGGGAAGCAAGTGGTATGTATGCAGCAGAGGAGAAGTGTTATTGTAGCACTAAAAGTTAAAGATAGCTTTTTTAGTATTTTATAGAGTTGCATTAAATTGAGCATGCATATCCCAATTGTTAAAGCAAGTATGCATGCATAAGTCTGTAGCACAAACCACTTGAATGAGTCCAATACTAGACTTTAGTCAGAGGTTGTGTGTTCAAATACCATAATTCACAACTATACTGATATTTCTTCAATAACATTTACATTAAATTAAAAGCTCTATACTACTGGCACAAATGTCCTGCTTTAAACTGTAATCTGTATAACTGGAACACACATATTTGCAATATATGCACATCTCAAGGATTACTTGCAGCAATCTGTACTATAGTGTGCATATGTTAGGATGTATACTTAAATGTAAAACTTAAGAGTTTTTTAATAGTAGTAATGCATTGTATGTCACATATGATGGTACAAAAATTATTTCTTTTTTTTCTCACCCCAGCCCTTATCTCACTTTTGCTATTTTATTTATTTTTATTTTATTTTATTTTAAAAATATATTTTTCTTTTCTTTTTTTTTTTTTTTATTATGTGTTGTCAAAATGTGTCCATATCATTCTTGTGTACCACATCACTAAATGCTCCACAGTATAGCGAGGTAAGCCATCCCAATTGAATCATTCTGCCCCCACTCCACTGGCTCCAGCACTGATGCTTAGCATGTCTGGGAGCCAGCCTGGCAGCATTGTCTCTGCTGTCACTGCATTACATGCACCCTGAGGTAGTCCTGCCCTGGAGGCTTGTAGAGTGCCTTCTGGGACCAGTGGTGGAGGTGGTGATTTTGTCAGCCAGGGATGGTGCATAGAGTGGTGCACTGCACCAGCGGTATATGGCTAGTCTGGATGGAGATTCTGTGCTCCTTGTTCCATAGTAGGAGAAGAAATAGTTGGCATCAAGTACTCCAGTCACCAGTGGAGTAAGGTAACAGTGATGACAGTGAAGTGCATGAGGACTCCATACTCACTGTCTCCAAGCTTGATGGTCATTGGCCTTCATTGTCTCCTCCTCTTGTGTTCATCACAGTCTCTGTCTCTTATCTTGTTTGTCTTGTATGTCTGCATTTGCTTCCTCTTACCCAACTTACCTGACCCAGGCATATCTACATCCCATCAGCAACATTTCTCTCTATTTGAAATAAAAAATAAATGGGTACCTGTCCCACAAAAAAAAAAAAAAGTGCCCTATACATAGTTGTCCATTTTGCACATGTCTTCTTGACACACTTGATTCAGTCCAATTGGCTACACAACATTATTGCATTGTGGTCACCCCTATTTGTGGAGGTGACAGTCCAAATTCAGTTAATATTCTGTTCATGTTTTCAGTTTTTGCTGTTAAAGAAATGGATAGCTATGGTTCTTTCCTACCTCCCTTCTGCACATTCCTGTACTGCTTTCCCTTTGTTCTTCCCCCTGCTTGCTCACCATTTCCTCACTTTCCTATCTACCCCATTTTAACACCTTTGTTCTAACCAAAAATAGAATCACACACAAGTAGCAGAAAAAAACAATGGATTCTTTCACATTTTGGGCTCTATGTTTGAGCGGAGGTGTGCTTTGTGCACCAATGCCCAACAATGGTGAGTGGCAGCATACTGCTGTAGTTACCTCTACACAATGCTGCTTAAACCCACTGCACTATGTCAACATACAGTAACACATGTACCATAAAGAATGCATGTCATTATCAATGTTTATTTAAAAGTATTAGCTGCACCTGGATTTGAACCCAGTTTCATCTGGGCTCAAAAAGAAATGTGTCAATGTATTTATACCTGCTGCCACAGATTCACTTAAGCAATGAGTGTGTTTATACTCTTGATACTAACTCTCAGACTTTAGCAATGTGGCTTGCATTTGTGCACTGCTTAACTATGTGCAAACATGAATAGTATTGGAAATACATATTTCACATGAGCAAACACTTTGCCAACTATCGCACAAACCCTCTGCTCATTGAGCTACGGAAGAGTAATAATTATTATATATTATTTCTGTGTGCTGCCCATTTCCTGTCAATGACATGAAATCATGTGGAAACATTAACAAGCTGAAGGCCCTGTCTAACAATATGTCACACATTTACAATACAGCCATCTGTTGGCACCCCACAAGTACTGCAATCCTGGTGTTGCAGTACTTTTCTCACACATATATCACCTACACTACAGAAATTAATATCCAGGGTTGTGTTATATGCAATGTACATCAATCGGGTAACATGCAGAACTAGAACTGTTGTCCCATAAGTCTAAAAAGCCTTATCTTCAAGGCTAGTAAAGGATTCAGAATGTACCTTATCCACATGGACATAGGTGACCTTCAATACAGTTGACTCGACCCATGTTGGTTCTGTCAAGGGTAGGTATTGCTTATTATATGTAGTGGATTTCTTTGATACTGACCTTAAAGACCTGGATGAAGGATAAGAAGACATACCACCTATGATGAGTTATCCAAGGCCTTTGACACTATCCTCCATTCATGTATTATAAAGAAAATCTCCCATCTGCAAATTAACCCATACATTTGTAGGTGGATAGCCAACTGGCACACTGACAGAACACACACTGTCACAGTTGGGAACTGCACCTCCACCACTAGACCACTTACCAGTAGTATACCACAAGGATCTGTGCCAGACCCTCAACTGTTTGGAAACTATTTCTCTGAAACCTAGGTAAAGGTAGATGGCCAGTGGTTTACCATCTTTGACGATGCCTGTTAACTATCTAAGAAGATTATCTCAGTCTACCTAAAAAGCTTGTCTGAATTTGTGCATAAATGTTAATTGCAAAAATTCTACTGTTACAACACATGCAACCTGACGTGACTGCTCATAATGCAAATAATACTGTTCCTATATATGTAATATATTGTTATGGTATTTCATAATTTGTAACAAAGTCAAAAATCTGGAACTCATGTATTATATGTGTAACTAAGTTTTTACATTGAGCTTTACTCCTGGGCCTCTGCTGAAAATGGGTTATGCAACCAAATCGAACTATCCTGGTAAAGAAATGTCAAATGAACAATAAATAAATACATAACTGGCCACAGTCATACAGAGTCCCCCAGTGATGGTAACATATAAGAGAAGGGGCTGACACAGACAAATGATTTATGCCAAACTCATACACTGAACCTTAAAGCAAACAATGCCTCATAGCACTCCTCTAAGCTCAACCACAGTGTTGAGAGACTTGGGAACACATGCTGATAGCAATCTACACTTGAATCACTATGTGTCCATAGTGATGAGATACACACCCTGCATTGCATACTGCATAAATCAGGCCATCACATCCAAGACGATGGAGGTCATAGCACTACTGTACTCTACCCTTATCAGACCACTAATTGAGTAAATGTTCCCTTCTGGCTGTACCTCACCAGACACCTGCTGCAACTGGAGAAAACACAGAGGTTTGTGAATGGGAGAATCCAGAGCCTCCAAAACATGACATACATGGAAAGACTGAAAGACCTGTCACTGTACTCAGTGTCATGCAGGCTGCTGAGAAGTGACCTATGCCTGGCCTACAAAGCAGTCTCAGAGCTTGCCCTACTGGAAATGCTGGGCATCTGCAAATCAAATGGAACAAGAATAACTTGCTCCAGGGACCTCAACCTAAACTGTGACATGCACAGAACATGCTGGGGAGTCAGATATAACTCCCAGCAATTGCTACTCCTCTATAATAGCTCCCACTGCCTCATGGACAGGGCTAATCTGTGCTGATCACAAAATCACTCTGCTAACAACAACCAGCTAACTACACTCAATAAGCATACCTGTGTTTTTAGAGACATTAGCCTAATTACCTCCCATGAACCTATGAAGCTATGAACCTATGCAGGCCTCCTAACATCTTCTCTCCAACATGGCCTGCTGATGTCATACACTAAAAGTTTATTTGCAGTCTTGTATAAGTCAGACTTGTGCCAGGGCACTGGTATAAAGTACTTTGCTATGTAGTCTGTGTACGTTTGATAGGTAGGAGGTTCTGTTCTCACTACAGTTAACTGATTGTGAGTGTGTGTGTGTGTGTGTGTGTGTATATGTGTGTGTGTGTGTGTGTGTGTGTGTGTGTGTGTGTGTGTGTGTGTGTGTGTGTGTGTCTAGAAATAAGAGCAGAATTGTGTATCTGACAGTTACTGCTCCAATGTCATGGATTGACGGTATTTTGATACTTGCACATGCTTACACATCCATTTCATGCAGGCCTCCCAACATCTTCTCTTCCACATGGCCTGCTGATGTCATCTACTAAAGTTGACCTGCACTCTTGTAAAAGTCAGACTTGTGCTGTGGTGCGTGTGTAAAGTACTGTGTTTTGTAGTTTGTGTACTTAGATAGGTAGGAGTTCTGTTCTCATCAGCTATATCAGATTTATGGATATGCAATACTATCACCAGGGCAGTGTCAGAGACTGGCCTGGATGCCAGGCAGATGTCACCTCATCCTATGTGAGACAGATGACAGTGACACAGTGTTTAATATATCCACATACATCATGGCATGGTTTGTAGGCTCTGTGTTTTCTTGATGAGAAAGTCCTGTGGTCTTTCCAGCTGCTGCATGAGTCTGGTGAGGTACATGCAAAAGACCATTATACTCTATTACTGTTCTGATGAGTTTTTAGTACAGTGCTCTAATGCAATCCTAAGAGCTGCATATGATGGCATGACTTATGATGTGTACAACATAGGCTTTCAATACCAGTGTGGGCACTTGGTGGTCGAAGTTCCAGTTCATATCTACATGTGTTCCCAGTGCTTGCATCACTGGGTTACAGCATGGCAGGATTGTTGTCAATGCTGTGATTAATGTGGAATTCCAAATTTCAGATGGACAACATAAAAAAAGACATATACCTGCATTTATTTGTAGATCATATGCCTTTGTCACCAATCATTTGTCTGTCTTAGCTCCTCCTGTACTATGTTATCATCATTGGTGGAGTCATAGATTACACCCAATATGTAAGAATCAGTAAACTTGGTAAGCCAAAGTACATATACTTTAGCCAGAACTAATAAGAACTAGATTTTAAACAGTGTAGGGCCAAGCACAGATCTCTGGGGTTTGCCAGTGGTGACAACTCTACTGGTACAGGTTGATTCACCGACTTTCCAAGTATGTGTTCTGTCTGTGAAACAATTGGTTACCCATCTAATGATGTCAGGATTAATCCCCATCTGGAATAGGTTTCTCAGTGGTTTCTCAATGATACCTGCATGGGAGATTGTGTCAAAAGAAGAACCAGTAACCAAAAAAGATGGAAAACCAGAGAAAGAATAAACTAGTAATCCAAAATTATCTCCAGCCACAGCAGGTACCCAATAAAGGTTGTTCTGTTTTTCCTGCTAAACATAAGTAAAATTAAAGTGCTTAGTGCAAGTAACATTAAAGACTTTAATTTTACTTGCACTCAGCACTTTAATTTTACTTATGTTTAGCAGGAAAGACATACCAACCAACAGTATACAATTTTGAGGATTTTTACAAGAGTTACTTGTTCAAATGTCAGGCAACAGATGGTGCCACTCTCATTGATAAGGCTCATCCCTGCCTACATCGTGCTCTGACCTGCCTGGTATCTGCATTGCAGAATGCTGGGATCCTTTTAAATTTGGATAAATGCACCAATTTAGGTTGTCCAATGGGAGGACCTTAATTGTTATTTAAACTAAAATTACAATTGGTATTATTATTCTGATGACGTTTCCAGGAGGGAAATGAAAGTGCTCAATCCTGTTTTTTGTTAATAAACCAAGTTAAACTATATTGTGAGACTGCCTTTATCGGGTATCTGCTGTGGCTGGAGATCATTTTGGATTGTGTCAAAACCTTAGGCCAGATCATAATAGGCAGTATACACTGTCTTACCGTCATCCAGGCTTTTCACATGGAATCACTGGGCTATGATAATATCAGAGATCGCCTATGGACTGTGGACATACACCTTCCTGATAGGGTTGACTGCACACTTCAACACAACCTCAACATGAGCTATGTTCCCGTAGAAGGGTGTACATCAACATGTATCCATTTGAGCTGGAGGGGACAGCACTTGATGCATGCATGTATAGAGACGTCCTGACTCTCCTCATCTGTGAGGTAGACCAACATGCCATCATGGACCTCTTCTAAATGGACACTAATAATATTCCAGCTGTGTGCAACAGCCCTGTGTGATTTGTTAATGCTACATCATGTTTGTTACATCTGATAGATGTCGTCAAAGAGGTCATCCAGGCCATGCATGATGACAACAGTATCATCTTTTAGAACTTGACCGGGTCAAGGCATTTGACACAAATCCACACTAGGGTATTCAATCAACACTGTCATATGTAGACATAAACAGCTATATTACCAAGTGGGTAGACCAGTATGTAACATATGTGGCATCTCGCTATGTTGAAATGTGTGAAATGATCTATATTTCAGGTTTAGTGATGAGGTCCATACTTCAGGGCTGTCTGCTAGGCCATTTTCTGTCCATTATTTAAGTGATGGACAACACAGATGACATACCCATCCTGTGTCCAAGCAGCTGTCTGAAGGGCTACAGATTGTGGGCAATCTTTGACTCCAACTGTGACATTCTTATAATACAGACAGTATCAACACATACCAAAGATTGCTGCCAAGCCATGACAACAACTTTAATGACAAGAAAACATTTGGGATTTTTTAAGTCAGGAAAACAAATGCTCAGCCCAAGTATAATGTGGACATCACAACCTATAATCAGATCAATAGGTATGCGATTTGTCTCCTGAGGTAGATGGTAAGTGGAACATCCAACAGCATGTGGTCACAGTGCTGACTACTCCCTTGTATGTAACACAAGTACTGAGTATGTGAAGGACATCCACATCAGAGGCTAAAATACCTCCATTGTTCCCACTTTCATTATACCAGTAACTGAGTACAATGCACCCTTCTTCATGTACCTCCCTATAGATGTTCCAGTACTATGTAACCTAAGTGTACCACATTTGTCACAGTGAGCTGCCACATAGCTTATTGGCCATACCTAGGTATTTTTTTTGTGCTATATGCATGACTGTCTGATGGTGCAGAACACCAATCAAGTTGTTACACCAGATGCATGTGTGCCGTTGTTAGTGTACAATCCTATCATTCTTTTCATGCATTTTATAAACTGCTTGTCCTGGAGAAGGTTACAGTGGTAGTCATCTAAGGAAGGTAAATCAGACAGCTTTATTCTAAGCAGCACTGAGCAGATCATTCAGTCAGATCCCTGACATTTCCAGTAAGCTGAAATATATAATCCCACCAATATGTGGTTGGTCTACCCTAGGTCTTTCTCCTGCTGTACGTCACATGGGAGTCACACAGAAAGCATCCTTACATGGTGTTCAGACCATCTCAACTGACTCCCCTCTTAAAAGAATCTTACCAGTTGTTCTTTAAAATGCTCTAGAATTGCTGACTCCATTTGAAAAGTGAATCAGTTTATGGCTCTTTAAATTTGAATTAAGGAAATGTATAATAATGTTGCTGGAAAAAATCCAGTTGATATGAAAAATGGAACACGATAGGAAGCGCCAGCTAAACTTTAACACAAACACATAAAGATTTGTTCCAAATCCACATTTCTGTGATCATAGGAAAGAAAAATGGCAAGCACTTGAAAATATTTTCTTTTTTAATTGTTTGCCTAGTGACTAAGCAAGCTAGTGCATCATAGACCCTTTTAAACCACAAGCCTGGTCACGCTTGAAAAGGGTACATTTTTGTAAAGTATAGAGCAGTCAGTTAGCCTTCAAAGACTGGGAGATGCAAGGGAACCCATATACCTACAGAATATTTACAGAGAAATTTAGAAAACATACACTCAACACAGATGCTGATATAGCTAGTGACAGCTGCTAAGTATGTGCCTGACATGCTGGATTTTTGAGATAGAAGTCTAAGCCGTTGAGTCAGTATGGTTGCCGTTTATGTGCAGGGATTTTATTTTCTAAGTCACAAAGCTAAAGTAAGCTACAGCAGAGTTTCATTCCTTTTAAATATGATGTATTTATTTGAAGCCCAAATAATATTTTCAACTCATGAAATTATGATGCAGTTATTCAGATTATACTTACTGATCATCATCGTATTTTTTGTAACTGATGCTGTCTTTGGTGGTAGCAAATACAATATCTTCTCTAAAAATAAATGAAAAAGCTTGAACCTAGGAACCAATTACACAGCGGACTGAAAGAACGACTACTGATTCGTACCAACTACTAAGACAAAGGAGATGTAATGCTGAGGGTTATTCAAGGTTCTGAATTAGGCTTTGGACAGCGTAATGATTCAACAGTAGTATTGTTGCCTCATAACAACAGGTTCTCTGGTTTGATTCTTGACTGGAGTGCCTTCTGTGTGAAGTCTGCATGTCCTCCCTGCGTTTGTGTGGGTTTTCTCCGGGTGGTTCGGTTTCCTCCCACTTTTCCTCCAACTGGTCTGGTTTCCTCCCACTTTACAAAGGCATGTGTCTGGAGCATTTCTCCCCAGACCTCTGCTGAAAATTGACTTTGTTCCCAGTTGGACTTCCCCGGTTAGCAAATGCTAAAATAAATAAAGTCTACACTGGTGGGGAACTTATGAGACTGAAAAAAGATGGTCCAAAATATGAAAATAGTATGACTGATTGCAAATTGCAACTTCTATTTTCCTTGTGGTACTCTGACTAAAACATAGAATGACAAAAAGTAGTGTGGACAGAATGCTTCCTTCATGGGTGGTTCACGGGGATTTGCTCCCAGCAGAAAATGTTTGCTAAGTTTCTAGCAGAGTACTAGTAAGAAGGGAAAGCCATGCTGTTCTTATTTTCAGATGCTTCACTTACAGAGAAAAGACCGATATACATGCTGATGAGATCTTTGCAAACCTTACTGAGCACCTAGAATGATAGGCCTGCTTCTGTAACATTATGCTTTTATGTATCAAACCAGACATCCAAGCAACACATAGGGTGTTAAACAGCTGTCAAAATGCAGTGAGCACCAACCACAGCTCTATTTATTTTTATGAGTTAGTAACTTGAACAAAAATGTAGGTTATGTGGACAGAAATTTAAAAACAGCCTCCTTCCAAATGTTGACACTGTACAGCCTCACAGAACAGGGCTTCCATGCCAGTTGTGATAGCCGGTATTGACTTCCCAGCATCTTTTTCACATTTATCATAACATATACAATAGTGAGATTATCAGGTGTGTACAGCCCTCAGAATGCACTCTACCCATTTTGTGAAATTAGTCAGAATATGACTTCTCAAAATTGTCTGCATAATCAAGGAACCCAGCCTTGTAGGTAAGATATATTTACAGTTTTAATCTAAAAAGCAAAACAAAGCAAAAAAAAAAAAATGGACAAAATTAGAAACCATGTTAAAACCCGATATAAATTACAATAAATTACCATTGATGACACAAGAGACAACCGGAAAGAAGGAAATTGAACCAAATTCCATCATTATTTGCAATCTGAATGACAAATCTTTAACTTATTGAGCTGTATATTGAGAAACAGAGTGGATGAAAAATGTATAGATAAAATGTAAAAAATGTAGCTCATACTTACTTTTGCATTATAATGCTGTAGGTACTGTACTCAGAAGTACAGGAGACAACCAAAATTACGAGTGATGGCACAATATTAGATGAACAACAGCACATCCAATCTAAAATGTAAAATCTTAAAATCTTAAAATGTGAAGATAGTTGTACAACTCTACCTAAATACAGGCACACACACACACACAAATGAGCTATGGAACGCAGGAGAACACATAAGCACACACACACATACACACACACACACACACACGCACAGACTCACACACACACACACACACACACACACACACACACACACACACACACACACACACACACACACACACACACACACACACAAATGAGCTATGGAACACAGGAGAACACATAAGCACACACACACATACACACACACACACACACACACACACACACACACACACATGAGCTATGGAACACAGGAGAACACATAAGCACACACACACATATATACACACACACATACACACACACACACACACACACACATATATACACACACACACACATACACACACACACACACACACACACACACACAGACACACACACACGCACAGACTCTCACACACACACACGCACAGACTCACACACGCACACATGCACAGGCACACACACGCGCACACACACACACACACACACACACACACACACACACACACACACACACACACACACAAAATAATAGTATCAAGCAGTCATATTGCTACCATTGAGCTATGATACACAGTAGAAAAATGCTAGTAATTGACAAAACCTATACTGTGAGGGTCTATATTATATCATCGAACGCTTAAAAAAGCAAACGCTGATTGATCGACCTAATTTAAGCGAAAGCTTACAATCTCGAACTGTCAGATCAGCGCTTTTTTTCCCAGGGAAAAAAATCGCTGATCCAAAACAAATACACACAACACAAGCACACCAAACAGAAATCCACACACATACACCTAAAATCTGATACCTAACCCTACACTAAACTATGCACACACCACTAACTACCCACTTACCTTAACCCAAACCCTAACCCTAAGGTCCGTCACTATTGCACACTCACCTCACCCGTTCCCTAACCCTAACTCACTTAAATCCGCCCTAACCCTCATATCCACTCAATGGCACACACACCTAACCTGAGCCCTAACCATAACTCACCTAAATCACCCTAACACTCACATCCACACAATCGCACACTTACCTGAATCCGACCGGTAACTTTCCACCATAACACTGAAAATACCGAAGCAACAGAAACGGACAACCAAATTCTTTCCCTAGGAAAAAATTTGAGTTTCTGCTGCTTCGATATTTTGCAGTTTCGCGAAAATAAGTTTGATCAATCAGCGTTTGCTTTTTTAAGCGTTTGAGGATATAATATAGACCCTACTGTGACAGACGTCAGCTGTACTATCCCAACAGATTGTTAATATTTAAACATGTGCTGACTGAAGCAGGTGTTTTCACACTAGTGCTTTCAAAGGCACTGTCCCCTCCTCTGGTGCAGCTATTCATTCTCAGCAATAGCTTTTGTGGCAATGGAGAGATATGGGTGTGTGTATGATATGTGGATGACACACTGCAGAAGGCTGCATGTTTAGGTAAGATAATGCTTATTTAAAGTGTATTTGAGGAGCTGCATCTTTAGTTTTGCCTGCCAACTGACCAAGGATGCCAGGATAGAGTTGACACATTGTTGTTCACCTGTGTGCATAATGCCAGTTGCATTGTGGCAATATGTGCTAGAGCATTCCAAGCCTTGTTCTTGTACTGGGGGACTTAATACCTCTCCTCCAGTCAGTGGCTGTAGTCAGTGTGGAGGAAGTAGAGGTAGATTTTCAATTCATCCACATATCACATTTGTGTCGTAAAAGCTGAAATCTTTTCTTCAGGTTTAATTTCTCCAAGTCTTTTGGGTTTCCAATACCATGATGGGAATGGACCCCATTTCTAAGTCAGGGTATTCAATTTTATTTATTTATTTAATGTTTGCTGTCTGGGAATGTCCAAATGGGAACATACCCTTTTTCAGCAGAGCCCGGGGGAAAGCCACAAACAGAATAAATATTGTTACAAATAACAAATGATACAATACATAAGCTCATACAGTAATGCTACATACAAAGATAACAAGATATAAATAGAGATATCCAAGAATAGACAGAACAGATGACTAGACAAGAGAAGGGTAGTGCGAAGTCGTTATTTTTCTTTGTTTAGATAGGGATGATTAACTAAGAGAGAAGTGAACTTAGAGTAGGATGTAGTAGAGAAGTTCAAAAAGAAAGAAAAGAAGAATGAAGCAAAGAGGAATAGACAGGGCACTAGAGACAGAGAGAGAGTGTAGAAAGTGAAACAGACAGCAAAGTGAGGCTCCTAAGTGGTTGAGTGAATAAAAATATACAGTGAGGTGTAGTCAAGTAAAGTTAAACATGGCAGGAAGGGGGGCAGCCAAATGTAAGGCAGGAGCTGAGCCAAGAATTAGATAGGTGAGATTTGAGAAGAAATTTGAACTGTAGGTGATTTGGTTTGATAAGTATCTTTTGGGGAATTGAGTTCCATGTTCTGGCGATGCGGTTGGAGTAAAGCAAAGCACCAGAAAAGTTGTTAGCGTTTGTGACTTGTAATAGGAATTTGTCAGAAGATCTAAGTAGTCTTTTACTAGATTGTGGTTGAAGTAGGTTAAGGAGTGCAAGACACCTGTCTGGGAGATAAAGTATGTCGTGGGCCACAACGAGTTGGAATATAGTTAGGTGTACCAACAGGTGTATAACAAGGGGACTCTCATTTCTATGAACTGTGGTCAACTGTTGTACAATGTTAGAACACTGCACTGTAAAGAGTGAAACATGACAGCCCTGTCTGTGCTTAGTTCAGAATAAAGCATGCTTTACAGTGATTCCATTTCCATGAGGTCAGATGTGGAATTACATATAACCACCAGATCTCTGGGTTGAAGCACACATGTGCAATGCTGCTTGATGGTGCTTTAATGCATGAAGTCAGCACAATGTTTGGCCAGTCAGCATGTCATGGAAACTGAGTGATTCAGAAGCAGCAGTTACTTGAGCCATTATGATCCAGATTTGTAGAAAAGTAATGGCTAAACCTACAACATGTGAATCTTTCCTGATTGCTTACAGGTGCTGAATTTCAATTTAAACAAGGTAAATGTTACTTTTTCAGCTTCATGTTTTAAACTAAGGGTTCTATTAGCTTGAGTGTTACTTAACTACATAAGGAACTAACTTTGACAATACTTTTATGGGTTATTAATAGGGTGGAGTGACAAGGGTACTACAGTGGTAAGGCTACTGTTTTGCTGAAGGATTGCTAAGCATCATGAAAACAAACATTTCAGCAAGTACTCACTGCACACGGGAACATATTCAGGCCTGCCATGCTATCATTTTGTGTAAAACCATTTACCTACTCTATAGCTTATACATGTACCACACATGCAAATGTAGTTGTTAGCTATGGCACAAAACAGTCTTGTCACCTTGGTGAGTGGGAATGTTAAAGTTTTCTTAGTTAGGGAGACATTTGCTCAATAATATCATATGGTTGACATTAGGTAAACTGTCTTGATGAGAGCTAGATCATGATCATTTGGGGCCTTATGCAGGGTACTGGACCCCTCCCCCATCCATTCCATTGTCCTATTACTCAGTCATCTCTCCTGAGTTACCATAAACACTATTTAAAACTTGTCAGTAGGTGAATTTTCAGTTTCCATTCCAATGGTCCATGTTACACATAAATAGATTTAAGGAGGTACTTTGTTTCATATGGATGTTGGGCCTGTTCCAGCGAAAGAAAATTCTCTGAGATACATATCTGTCTCTCCAACATGTCAAGTTTACAATTAAACAAAATTTAGATCTGAAGCTCTAGTAGTTCTGATGCTGTTTGTCTTGTGGATGTGCAAAAGATTTATCAGAGCAGGATGCAGGGATGCCTTGTATGCCAAGCATAGGCCACCTGTTAATAGTCTGTAGGAGACTAAGTATAGAGACAGGGCTTTGAGGTAATTCTTACAGGACATTGTGTTTATACCCTGAATTCTTTTTGTGAGGAACTTTTGTGGATGTTGCATTTGCTGTATGTGTCTGGTCAGGTACATACTGAATGGGTTATTATACTCAATGATGGATTTGGTGAAGGCTGAACATGGTGGGACAATGAATTCCCTGGACCTAGATACCATTCGCTTACTTATAAGCTAAGCAACATAGAAGGATTCCCTTAATACCTTGGATACATGTTGGTTGAAGGCCAGTTTATTGTCTACATCTGTTCCCAGATTCCTGAGTAGTGGGTCAACACATAGGGGTATTTTATTGATAACATAACTTCCTGGGGTGGCTGACTGCCCAAAATGTACTATAGTGCTTTCTTTGCACTGAATTTTAAACCATGGCTTTGGCACCAGTCATTTGTCTGTGATAGACCCTCTTGTAAGATGTTAGTGTTTTGGAGGAATTCTATGACTGCTCCCAGTTTACAATCATCTGCATACCTGGTCAGCCAGAGGACTTTGATATTAGTCTTGATTTTTGAGAAGTAGATGCTAAAGAGGAGTGGGCCCAGCACAGAGGCTTTGAGGGACTCTACTGGTGACTGGCCTCTTTGAGGAGGTGGTCTCACTAATCCTGGATTAATTTAAAGTAATGGTGGGCAGGTTAAAACAATAAGTTTAAAAAGCAAATCAAGGAATGTGAGGATAAGTGGGAAAATCACCAGCAGAGAGTCACCAAATGTATTACTTAAGACAGGCTAACCTACATTTATATAAAAGAAAACAAAACATAGCATCATTTTCCTAGTTACAAACATTATACATCATGTTTTTGTATAATTATCATCAATCCAACATTAGATACATTTCTCAATTCCTGTCTTCCATTAAATCTCACTTGTCCTCCAAAACCTTGTTCTGCATTTATTGTTTCCAAAATTTACATTTTTTTCTACGTAATATGCTCCTACTATTCTCTAAAGATCCAACTTCCAGTACTTTTAACTCTGTTATAATATTTAATACTTCATATAGAGTTAGTTTAGACTTTGATTTCTATTTTATAGTAACTGCTTTTTTGGCAGACACCATAATTAAACTTATCAAGGCCTTACTACGTTTAGGCAATTCAGATCCTGCATCACAGCTCAAAATAATAATTACATTGTTGACAGTATCCTTCTCAGATGTCTGTCAAAAAATAATTACCAGCGTTACATATTTCAAACTAGTTTCACACATACAGTCACTCGCACAGGCACACACATACACACACACGCGCATGCACATGTGCACGCACACATCCTGCAAAGCCAGATTAAGGACTGTTTAAAAATGACTAGATGGTAAGAGATTAAGGTACTTTCATCAACAGAGTCTCCCTACCAGCAGTTACATCTATTTTATTGACTATGTTCACCCCCTAATGTTATGTAGAAATAAAGGACTTGGTCTTTATTGGTAACATTGAATGAACTACATGGCACTATATAATGATCACTAGCATCACAACATAAGATCTAGCCATTTGCAGCATAGTTTAAATATAACACTATTTATGACAGCATAAGATATGTTAACAACCTGAAAACATATGCTAAATAAATAGCACATTCTCTGCCAAAGTAAATGTCATCTGAATAATTCCACATTAAAGAGAACTATTCTAATGCAGAGGTTGCTAGTGGCAAACAGCTTTGTATTTTAGTTTCTCATCTACATATACAGTGTCTGCTACCCTGGAAGGAAAAAAAATGCCTATTGTTGCATTAAAGAATTAATGTACTGGTGATACTGTCACAACATTTCCTGAACTAGATTAATTATGCAATAGGGAACGACTGCCAAACAATGGCTACAGACTCATATTTACTATGCATGCCATTCTGGAGACATTTAAGGAGTCTTACAAAATTCCCAATTGCTCCAAAACACAGTTTGGTTAACTGTCTTGCTCAATATTACACAGTAGGTAAATAAATTAAGGTAGAAAAATGTAAACCCTGCACCCTTGCCACAGAAAGCAGGTCATAATAAGTTGGAGGCGTAGTCCTCTGAGTCATCTGCCAGAGTGACAGTTTTTAATTAAATGCAGAATTTATTCACAATCCAGTCTTTTAGAGAAGACTGCATCACAGTAATATCCAAAATGACTACATAATAGCTGCTGAAGATCCAGTCATTCTGATCATTAGTCCAAATAATGCACTCTATATGACCTGACAAATGTCAACCCCTTAGCAGTTGCTGGAGGCTGTAAAGAAGGCACTGTAAAATATATTACAAAAATGCAACATGTTTTAACTATATTACACAATCCACACCTATTAATTAATTAATTAATTAATTAATTAATTAATTAATTAATTCTTTATTTAGTGCAATGAGTAAAGCAAGCCAATTAAAGACAATATAAATCTTGCAGCACCTTTTGTTTAATCCACAGGTTATATAAAAAACAGAAATCTTACTGCATACAATACACTGCTTATTTGGGGGGAGGGATTTACATGCTTGCAGGACACCCAGATTTCATTTTATACCTCCCTATATCTTCTCTGTCATCAGGAATATTTGTCACCTCTGACATCACTCAGTACAAGTCTGACCTACTTGAATGACTAATTATACTGCTTTGTTGGTGCATACTCCTCCAAGGTCAACAGAGCCAAAGTGTAGATAAATGAGGCTCTATGCAGAATAATGAATCAGGCCCCCGCCAGGTGCCAGCCATACCAATATCCCATTATTTGACAATCTTTCCCCATTTACCATAAGCACTATTGAAACATGTCATTAATATTTTCTTCTTTAATTATCACAGAATTTAGGATTTCATTTTTCAAAATGTATTTCTGATTTCACAGGAAAAAAAACAGCCATTTTCTAAACAAGACACTCTCACAGTAAAAACAGATTTAGCATGAGAGACAGTAAACTTCTCTTCCTTGAAACTCACATTTAGTGATATTGGACCTGACAACCCATTAAGCTACAATGGGCTGCTGGGATTCATATACAAATAAGTGCTAATTGGTACTTCATTATATTCTATGTGAAGGGTGCAGCAATTCAAAAGACAAATGTGTAATGCATTTGCTAACAGTCTAGAATAGCCCACTAGACACAGGTTTCCCTTTTTAGAGACAGATTTGTATCCCAAAGGCTACCTTGTCTATGGAATAAACTTCCCATCAATGTAAAACAAAGCTTGTGTCTCACGCTCTTCAAAATTAATTTGGATAAATGGATGGGGCACCATAAATCCACATCTGGAGTTCTGCCCAAGTCCCCTGTAGACAGAGGCAGGTTGTTAAATTAATCAGGGCTCCAACACACAAAGACCTGCTACCCTGATACTACCCCATCCCAGTTATTGACTAGGCTTGTAAAGGCTCTTCTGCTATTAGCCTAGCTAGCCTAGCAATCACCTATGAACCTATAACACTTCAAAATCAGAGCATGGTGCAGCTGCTTCATATCAAGCATACAGTCATACATGACATCTGTGTCTATCCTCACTGCAAGTTATTGTGTACTGATTTCAGTTGGTGACTCATGGGAAGATATTATTATCTGCATATCAAGTTTCTGGATGTTTCTTTGTAGTTTCCTTATTTATTACCATATAAGTGATTGCCTTGAGTGCCTGTCTGTCACTACATTTACTAAACTGATAATGCAGCAATTTCCTCATATCACATTTATTGCAGCCTTTTGAATATCACTGACAAGTGCATGCTAACATATACACTGCATTAAGGTGAACCACCAAAAAAGAAAGAAGACTAACCAAAAAACATTTTAACAGAAAATAAAGAGAGTATTAGTTAAGCAACAGAGTAAACTGATGTTATGTAGACAAAACAGTACACTGAATGTCGTATTACAATTTATGACCAAGAAAAAGGGTACGGCACTTATACTGACTATAGGGTTGGTTGAACAAACCTTTAAATGGGTGGATGCTATGAATAACCAGCAGCACAGCAGCATGTGCTGCCACAGCCAGTGCTCAAAAGGTTGTGCATCATAGTCAAACACACCCATGAAAAAAGTAGAGACAACACCTGATAAACCATCATCTGACAGACCAACAGATTCTGAACTATTTTGGAGTAGCCAGGGATACTTAAAAAGACATCATCGGTCTGTGTCACCCACAACCAGAATCAAGGGTATGCATGTTATATCTTGTGCTGTGGACATAAAAGTATGTCTAGTATTAATTATTTTAGAATCTTAAACCTCTTCCTCAGCATTATTCTATATCTTGAGAAGGAGTACATCAAGTTGCCTAGGACAGCACAGAACCAATTATATGTGGGCTGTCTATCAGTGAGCCCCATTCTCAATGGTACTGTGAGAGACAGATTGCACCCATGTTACCATCAAGGCCTTTCCATGTCCAAAGAGTCTATGATAAATAAACATGAAGGGCTTCTACTCCTTGAATGGCCAGTTAGTTTGCTATAACCAGGGCATTATTTATAATGGGTCTTTGTGCCACTAAGTCTGTTTACAAGATTCACACATTTTTGCAATATCTGACTTGTACCAATATTTCCTGAAAGTGGACTTCCTCCAGGATCACCAGGTTAGTAGTTGCACACCAGCATTACAAACTAATCAAGCCTGCACATACAGGTACTATGTATGTTAGGAGCAGGCCACATATAAATATGTTGTTTTTTGTGTGTTGCATGTAATGCTAGGTCCATTCACAACCCCATTTTTCTCATTTCTGAACAACAGGTAGGGGTATCATGTCAAGAGTGCCAATCACCTAGAGCCAAAGTTCACGCCACCTGGTGGTTAGCCTTGCCATGCTTGTTCTTCCATACAACATATTTGCATGCATATTCACACCTATGATCAATTTAAGAGTTTCCAATCTACCTACTACATTTTTTGGAGTGTGGGAGGAAACTGGAGCACCTGGAGAAAAGCCATGCAAACACAGGAATGGCATGTACGCTCCATACAGAAGGCAACACAGCTGAGAATCAAACCAGGGAACCTCTTCCTCTGAGGTGACAATAATATCCACTGTTCCAAGATATGCCCTAAAATTCTGGTGGATAATCCAGATAAGCAGCTCTCAAATCATACAGGTAGGGCCGTATAATATAGCCCATGCAGAAACTCAATACATAGTAGAGTGGCTATTTGGACTACTGAATGTTTGCTTATACTGTTTAGACACCACAGGAGGAACATTGCAGTACCACTTGACGTGTGTTCACATTCTCAGCTGAGACTGAAATTACTCTACTTTTTACTTTTAATTCTTCTGAAATATGAAAACACCATATAAAACAAGAAAACACATCCATTTTGTGACAAACTGTCAAATATGCCTATCCCCAGAATATCTCATTAGTATATTTATATAATATTTGCAAACACAGCTTCACAGTATAGAATTTCAGCCCTAACATTTTCATTTTACTCGTCCCGCTTTCGTTTCCCACCTTTTAAGTCTGGACCTTTTAAGTGTACCCCTTCTTTCCCATTCCACACTAATTCCAACACTGTGACTCTTTCCTGAACCAGTAGACTGATCTTTCCTCTCCTGCTGTCAATTAACTTCACATTTATAAACTAGCTTACTTAAGTGAAATGAGCCACATCTTCATTTCCCAGTCTGAGATCTCATTCTGTTGCCAAGGTTGTATCCATTTTATACCTACATCTACCATTGCATTGAGGCCTTTCTCCTTCTACTTCCTCCTATGTCTATACCTCATAAGCAGACATCACATCTTTTTTCTCCTGCCTTTCCATATCCTTCTTCCATATTTCAAACAAGCTGAAACATATATATTCAGTCTCTACACTCTCCCACTAAACATGTAAATGGTACACTCCTACCTGCCCATACCTACAACAATTATAATCTAGTCACCATCCTTCCTGTTGCAGTCTTATGGTAGTCACTATTTAATAATAATAATAATAATAATAATAATAATAATCACTATTTTACAGAATCCATCCTAACTCCATCCTCCCAGCTATCCAGTAACAACCATACACATATGCCTACCAAATGCATCAACAATATCCCCTACTTTGCTCTCTTACCAGTTCCTACTTCCACTATTAAAAAACTCCTCCTAAAACTAAAGCCAACCACCCTTGCAGCTGACAGTCTACCAGCCAATTTCCTAAAAATTTCTGTTGAATCCCTGTCTTACCCAGTTTCTGTCCTCATTAACCGCTCCATACAGGAAGCCTACATCCCCCAACTCTGGAAAGTTTCATATATTACACCACTTCATAAAGGTGGCAATTCTTATGCAATCTCAAAATACTATCCTATTGCCATTATATCCTCCTTATCTAAACTGCTTGAGAAATGTATTCACTCTCAAGTCATGAAATTCCTAAATGCACACAATCTTCTCTCCTCCACACAACATGGCTTCCGGCAAAATCAAAGCACAACAACTGCTCGCCTCTCTTTCACCAACCAGGTCAACCTTCACAGAAATAATAATAATTTTGTTTCTGCAATATTTTTAGATCGCTCAAAAGCATTTGATATGGTCTCACACTCCAAACTTCTAGACACCCTGGCCTCCCTATCCTTTGCCCCTTCCACTATTGCCTGGTTTAAAAGCTATCTGTCACATAGTCAGCAGTCAGTTCAATGGCAAGGCATACAATCTCCTTTACTTCCAAGTACAATAGGTGTACCACGAGGCTCAGTTTTAGGCCCACTACTCTTTTCCATATTTACCAACAATCTATACCCCTCCACCCAGCATGCCTCCCTTATACAATATGCTGATGATTCAACTGTTATCTGCTCTGCTCCATCAATTTTCACTCTACAACTCACACAAGAATCCTTCAGTTCTGTAGAAAACTGGATTACTGATATCTAACTAAAACTAAACCCCAGTAAGACAAAATTGCAATTTTCACCACAGAACACATCTATACCTACCCCCCTATCCTTTTCAATCTCTTCCAAAAATGGTACCATCATATCTCCCTCTGACCATACCAAACTCCTCAGTGTATAACCTACTCTTCGATGTCCATATCTCACAAACCATAAAAATGGTCCACAAAAAAAATGGGAACCCTATATAGGCATAAACAATTCCTCTCAGAACAGGCAGGGATCACTCTAGCCCAAACCCATCTAGTCTCCACTCTAATGTATGCTGTGTCTATTCTTACCCAAGTCAGAAAACTTGATCTCACCAGACTTGAATCATGTTACAAATAAAATTGCGAAGTATGCTAACAGCTCCACCTTCAGACCCCATCACTGTCAATCTCTAATGGAACTACAATGTTTAGAACTTCCCCAGCTACTCAATTACCACCAGCTAGTCATTGCCTTGAATATTGTTAGACATCCTGAAAACCCACCAGCACTAAGTCAGTTACTTTCTCCATACAGAACTAATCGTCCTCTCTGATCTACTGAGAAATCCCTCCTCTGCATCTGTAAAGCTAACAACAACTCAGGGAAAGCTCTTTTTTCTCATTCCATAGCTAGATCCTAGAATAACCTCCCCCCTTCTCTGGCCTCTTCCCCCACTAACACACATTTCAAAAATGCTCTCAAATCACATCTTATAAATACATGGCTATGTCCATGCACTACATGAATTTCACAATCTCAGCACACTTTGCACCTTAATTCCTGCTGTCTCTACTGTATATATGCTAGAGTTAGGCATCTTACTGTCAACATGAAACTGTATAATATGTCATGTCTAATCATATGTTTTTTTTTATTCTTTTATTCTATCTCACTAATCCAATGTTAAAGCCTTGATGTATGAGACTCTCTATCTTTGTAAATGTACTCACTTACTGCTGTTGTATTGTTTATTGTTTAGAATGGATTGTATGATACTTTTTATGTCTGCACTTACCTCAATCATCACTGTAATATTATTGTTTGTATTATCACATTGATGTTAATCTAATTGTGGAGCATTTCTCCCCAGGCCTTCGCTGTAAATGGGCCTGTGTCCAGTCAGACTATCCCAGTAAACAAATGTAAAATAAATAAATAAAAATAAAATATTCCTATAACATTAATGCATAAATAAAATATTTATCTTCCTCTGATCCATAAACTGCTGCCTTCCTTAGCAATCTCCAGATTTCTTCCCGAAAACATCATCCACCATTTCTCATTCGACTATCATTTTTGCAACTTCTTTGTTTCTTCGACCTCTTTGATCTTTCCCAAGACCTACAGATCATTTCCATTCTTCCTGTCTACATTCTCCAACATATATCATTCTTATTTTTCTTTCCTTATTCTGCCTAACTAAACATTTTAACCTCCGCTCTCATTTCTTTATATATATTTTTCACCAACTCCTTATAAAATAATCCCATCTCATTACCCATATTCCTTCCAGATCTCTTCAAATTCTTTAAACTAATCTTTTATGAACAACTTCCTCTCATCTTAATGTATTTTTCATTTTTTCAGCATGTAGCTCATTCCAATGACAATGTTTTCTTATTCAAGTCCATATTGCTCTTTTGTCCCAACATGCCTTAAAGGCAATTCCTGAAAATGTATTCCATCAAGTATTGCCTCTTTGTAGTTTATCACCATGTCCCTTATGTCTTTCCCACTGTCCTAAAGGCTCTCATTTTTTAAATATCTCATCATCCCCTACAATAATAAATCAAACAAAATCAAATAGTTCCCTGTACCCCTCATTTCTTCTTATCCACATCCTTGTCATGGTTATTTTTCCTCTTTATCTCCTTCAATTGTCCCTATTGTACCTTCTGCAGGACTTCTAACACCTCCTCCTTTGGGCTAATACCAGTATGCCTACCTAAGGAGTCCTTAATCTTCTACATCAGCCTCTCCCTCTAATGTATATACCCATCTTGACCAGCATTCTGGCAATTTATGCACATTTTCCTTCACTTCTCCACAGTTTGTAAGTCTTATATCATCCACACTTGCATACGCCTTAAGACCAAATAGCTATGACCTCTTTGACCAGGGTAACCAAAGTGCTCCCCTGTATCCTGCCCCAAAAAGCTACTGACTTATTTGTGTGATACTTCAGATGTAATTCCTCCCCAAGCCACTAAACATGTCCAAAATAACTGGTACTTGCTTATCCACATCTTCTATCTAAATCATGCAAACACCATTACAAATGCATACTACCATTCCCCAGAAATGTGACCCACTCTCTTATCCTCACCCTAGTGCTCTGTATTAACCTCTCAATGCCTATCAAAAACAAGCTCAATGATAATGCACACCCCTCCTTAGTTCCACTTGGTAAAATTACTTTGTTTGACCACCTATTATTCCTAAAGATTCTAACCCATGCCCTTTTATACAATGTACTCTCTGCATTAAACCACTTCCTTTCTCCAACTACCTGTTGAAATAATTGGATCAAAAATTCCCATCTGACTTTATGTATGTCCATCAATACAACACTGGCAGTCCCTTCTCTAGCTAATTCAGCCCAACTTCCAAAAATGATTAATGCTCTCCAGTGATCATCTGAAGACCTTCCTCATTTCTTCACCTGTATATTTATTTATATCTGATCAACAGCATCCTAATCTATCATACCTTCTAAAATTCTCCCATCCCAGAGGTGTAGCTAGCTTATCTAGAGCCTGAAACTATTGCAAACTGCTTCCTACAAATGTACAAAGCTTGCTAGATTTAAAACAGTAGTCCCAAAGCCATGAGCACAAATACAGTATTGCACTGGCATATTGGCATTCAGTTATGAATGCTTGTTCTACAATACTGGCCCATCAGCAACTGCCAGTTGTACTCCATAACACCTTGCATACCCTTCACCCCACCATAAATATGTCTTTGCCCACTCCCTTAAAAAGCCATAATTGTATAGTCAGTGCTATTGTCTTTGATAAAAAATGCAATAATGATTCAAGATATATTATTCTCTTCTTTGAACCATCCACAGGCATATCTCTTGCACTTTACAAATCGACTTTTCAAATTTCTCTCCTCTTACTCAAAAAAAAAAATTGCCAACACTCACGTTACCCTGACAATCACTTTTATGGCGTTCTAACTTTAAATTGATCATTAAAGCTTTTATATACAGTGGAAACAAATCTCCCCTTCCCATGAGGTACACCTGGAACATAGTTACAACATGTCTTCAAAATATTTTGCCTAGAAATGAGCTATACAAAATAACTGAACAGTTTCCATTGTCCAGGTGAGAACCACCTCCCACAACAAATAAAACATCTCCCCACACAGGCACTCCTGAAAACAAATGATTAATTACAGAACGCAAATAATGTTTTCCTCCATTCAGGTATGTAAACAAGAAGCATTATGTGATAAATCATTTCACCAGTTCCCAGGCTAACCCCTTAATGCACAAGTTCCAGTTATAGCACAGTGCAACTCTCCAGTGCTGCATTATTTTGTATGTCCATATACACAATCCAAACAGTTCTCCTCTTTTTTGATTGTTTGCAATATATCCTGAAGAAAATCTGAATCTGCTCTAGCCTCTGCTGTATAATTTACAATAACTTTCAATGTTTACAACCATAACTGCAACTCAGCATATACATGAACTTCCCACAGGTTGATAACACATTTAATATCAGCATTATTTAAATAATTTGTACACAATTTAGCATAATTGTTATTTTGCTCCTTTCACCTCATGAGACTATTATAATAATTAGACTTACATCCATGTAATTTTAAAATTAGTATGAGTCCAACTATAGAAAAAGTTTTATACATTCACAACACAACTTTGAACATCCATTTCCATCTAAGGGCCATTTACATTCAGTTGCAAATCCTTTACAAGCCAGTGTCCAAATATCAAATCAGCAGGTCTTATTTGTATTTCCAAGGTTCTATGAAATCATTATTGATTCCTTCTATACTCCAGCACTCCCTCCACTCTGACAAGTTTGTAGTCATGAGAGTAGAGAAAAACAGGATAAACACATTATTGCTATCCTTAGATTAGCACAGTGCCCAGTCTATTCCCCCGAAGTAAAAAAAATCCTATCTATTTGTGCCTGGAATTCTGCCCTTCACTTGGTGGATTACTTTGCTGTGATGCTTTTACCAACTGCTCTGTTGCCCAGTTATTTCCCTTCCTACTTAGACCAGACCCAGAACTTGGACTGAAGCTTCAAAGGTGGTGGTGTTTCAATATTCATAAAGGATGCGCACACCTCCAGACTGGTAGCCCAACATAACACATCAGAGATACTTCAGGTGCAGCTAACACTGGGTAAGTCAGTGATTCAGATCATAGCCTGCTATAGGTCCCCAACTATGTCCCAAGACTCACACTCCATGTTCCTAAGCACCCTGGATAATATTAGGGTCCAACCTAACACTCTCATACTGGGTGACTTCAACTACCCCTTCATTAACTGGGAAAACTACTCATGTACCAATACACTTGCTCAATGTTTCCTGGAATTCATTAATTCCAGTGCCCTGGACCAGCTTGTTCTTACCCCCACTAGAGGTAGCAACATCCTTGATCTGGTCATTACTAACATGGGCAACCATTGCTCTACACCAATGGTCAACTTCTCCCTGGTTAGATCCGACAATAAATTAATCACCTTGGAAATCCACATTCCTCCCACCCACCCCCACCCTGCATAGGTAACCACCATGAAAAACATCTCTAAAGCTCTGGGCTCCTAAAAACAGAGGTGGCTAACTTTAAGGCACCGATGCAAATGGAGAATAGTTGCATGACCACCAAATCATGCACCAATGCACTGTACAAACACGTACACAAATGGATGGATCTCACCATACCCAATAGAACCAAGATGCTCTCCTCTAAAAGAAGGAAGCCAGTCTGGTGGTCCCCTGCCATAAACAAACTCTACAACAGAAGGAGGAAACTGATACAGAATAAGGTGATGTCCCAAGACTGGAAAAACTCCCTTATCAGCCTCAACAAAAAAGTTGAGATCCCTCATCAAATCCTCTAAAGGTAGCTAGGAAAACAGAATTGCAGCGATAGTAAAGACAACCACAAGACCTTCTATAGTTCATAGGTTCATAGGTGGTTACTAGGCTAACGACCACTAGGGCCTTTTTAAGCCTAGCCATGCATCCCAAATCTCTAACAAGTTCTCATACTCTTGCTAAGTGTAAGCAGGGGCTTAGGAGATGAAACATTTACAAGCTAAGGCCAGGGAGATGGACCATTTACAGGTTGTCTGTGTCCATTAGAGACATACCGGTTTACTTTAGATAGCTTATATTAAATGAAAGCTCCACCTCACCGAATCTTCCAGTTTAGCTAGGGGTGTCCACTATGGTTAAATTCTGACTTCTCCTTTAGGTTTGTACTTCCTTCTTATCCTGACAAATCTTTTGGACATTGTTTTGGAAGTGACTGAGGCTGCCACAAAGCCTTCCACCAGGTGTATATAACTCTGCCAATTAGAAGAGGTTCTCCATTTGGCATAAGTATCACTCAATACCACCCCAGTTATTTAATCTTCATTCCATATTGACACTTCTCAGGCATTTGCATGATTTGGACCTCAAATGCTGCATGGTCATGGTGCATTTGTCAGCTATTTTTGCCCATTACAACATTGTGAATCTCAGGATTGTAGTCCAGAACCAAGATGCATTCCAGTTCTTACAAGAGTTCTTCACGTCCTTGCATATTTAAAAAAACCCTCACCTCTGTGAAATCTGAACTTTACAATAGACAGCCGTGCCTATACCCTGTTCAGATCTACTGCTTCTACAGTGTTGAAGTTCATCTTTTGGAAGATGCTTTTCCTATGGCCATCATTTTTACTTCCAGGATCTCTGAGCTGCAGGCTTTTATGTGTAGGGAACATAGCTGGTCTTTTCCAAGGAGTAGGTGTTCCTTGGGACAAACTTACATTTCCTGTCAAATGATTTCTGAGTTGTCCCTGAAACCAGTCCTTCTATCACCTCATTTTTTTGGGGGGGGGGGGGGGGCAAAAATAAAAGGAAAGAGAGCCTTCACAATCACAGCTCATATTTCACCTGAAGTGAGTGCCTGAGTTTAAGAATACATGTTAGTCTCTTTTGCTCCAAGGAGAAGAGCTGGTATTTACCAGTCAGACTCTTTATGCATAAATTGTCATCCACATGCTATTTTCTTTTCAGGGGTATATCACCAGTTTGAAAGGATTGTGGTCAAAGGTCTTCCCACTGTAGTCTTGGCTACTTTCAGTGCTTGCTTCAAAAATTTACAAAAGTGTTTCCTTTGTGAGAATCTGTGTATTTGGACATTTGGTTTCAGTGCCTGTCTTTCTCAAGCATTGTTGTCTCAGCCATGTCTCCAGGGATCAGACTTCTTTGGTACCAAGAATGTAGCCAGGATTTTTCAATTTGTACTCGCATCCCTCACACTGGTGTCACTCCCCCAGGCCACATCCCCTGTTATGTAAAGAATCTCCAGGGCAATACTCAGATTTGCTCTGAGTTACTGCACAATGGTACCTCCTATACCGACCCAACAGATATTGCCAATATACTAGCTGACAGATTCAGTGCCAACATTACTCCCCCCCCAAAAGGACCAATAACAATACCAGTAGAAATATACTAGCCGACAGATTCAGTGCCAACTTTACCCCCCCAAAAGGACCAATAACAATACCAGTAGATTGCCAGGCACCCAGTTTTACTGCTACACAAGTTAAAACAGCACTATCCTAGGCCAAGAATACAGCTTCTATGGGACCTGACAATATCCCTGTCCGTGTTCCACATGAACTGCAGATTGAACTGGCACCTCACCTGTATGCCCTGCTCAATCACAGCCTCACCTCAGGCTTTGTCCCTATTGAATGGCGCACTGCTACAGTCATCCCCTCTCCACAAATGAGGAGTGACTGCAGACCCTGGGAACTATCACCCCATTAGCCTGATGAGTCTGATATGCAAAGCTATGGAACTCATCATCATGGACTTAATAAACAAGGATATAGGGAATCTCCAAACTCTGGATCCCACACAGTTTGGTTTTGTGAAGAGTAGATCATGCCTGCTCAACTAGGTCGACTTCTTTGAGCCAGTCACCAGAGCTGTGGATGAAGGCAAAGTGGCTCATGCAGCCTACCTTGATCTGGCCAAGGCCTTTGACACCATTCCCCAATCAGGAATCATAGAAAAACTGACTAAGCTAGGCATCAACCCCTATATCACTAGGTGGGTTGCAAACTGGCTCACAGATAAAACCCACAGTGTGAAAGTAGCTGACTCCAAGTCAGACTGGCAAACAGTCATTAGTGGAGTCCCACAGGGTTCAGTCCTGGGTCCTCTCCTGTTTGGTATCTACTTTTCCAGGCCAACATGAAGGGACTCTGTCTGACAAGGTTCAAAGACAATTGCAAGTTGGGAGCTATTATTAACTCTCGAAGTGATGTTGACATCCTACAGAAAGGCCTCACTGAGACCGACTGGTGTCAGAACCATGGCCTTAAGTTCAATGTCAAAAAATGTGTTGTCATCCCCTTTGGGATAAACCCAGTTCTCATGAATTACCACATCGATGGTAGTCCACTGAACACAGAAGGCATTATAAGAGATCTGGTAACACAGGTTGACAGCAACCTCTCTTTTGACCACCGCATTGCCACTGTGATCAGAAAGTCCTTCTTTGTGGCACATCTCATTACTAAGGGTTTTGCATCCAGGAAGAAAGAGGTCATTGACTCCCTCCACTCTTCCCTCATTAGACCAATCATCGAGTACAATGCCCCATTTGGCATGTACCTCACTAGACACATGCAACAACTGGAGAGGTCACAAAAGTACCTCACAAAGAGGATCCTAGGCCTTAAACACTTGCACTATATGGGCAGACACAAAAATTCTGACTATTCTCTGTCGTATTTCACCTACTTAGAGGTGATCTCTACTTGACTTACAAAGCCATGTCTGACTCAGCTCTTTTAGAAATGCTACATCTAAAGAAATCCCAATCCCTCCACACCACACTCTCCAGATACCTCAACCTCATTACCACAATCAACAGAACATGCTGGAGGGACAGGTTCATAACCCAGAGACTGCCCATGCTATGGAATAGACTTCCCATACATGTCAAGCAGAGCACGTCACTGGCCCTCTTCAAGAGAAATCTTGATGAGTGGCTGGGAAATAAAAATTCACCCTGGAGATCACCAGTGACTCTACTCGACAGAAACACTGGGAACTAAGGTCGGGTGGCATAATGCCAGGGTAATCCTAAGGGCTAGGCTTGTAAAGGGTCCAGGGCCATTAGCCTAGTATACACCTATGGAACTATGAACCTATGAACTTATACCGGTGATCCTCTAATCTCTTCCATAATTTTTTATCCAGACCACTCTCCATTGATCTTCGTCTTGCTCCTGCTCTTCAAAATACTCTTACAAAATTTCTTGCACCATATCTTGTTTATCTGCTGCATAGTTTTCATGCTTTATCTGTGTCCATCATCCTTGAGATTCCATTTCCATCCACATGAGGCTGCCAGGCTATCTGGCCTTTATTTTCACTCTTCCTCCCCATCTGTGGATCAGTTTCTCCATGGCATAGCTTCTGCTGAAGTAATAGCTTATATAATTTCTTGGTCTGCAACTGCATCATTATTACTGCCCCCCCCCTCCATTATCCAAATGCATAGGGATAATTATTAGATCACTTTGCCATACCAATTTGATTCCACCCTTCTACTCTTCTTTCACTACCAGCTCTTGTTTGGGGAGTTTATTGTCTCCATGTAGAAAACCTAAAGCAACAGTGACCACTTTTACCTTTCTCCTACTATTTTAGTACCAGTTACATTGGGTAGTGTAGCTGCCCAGCACACCTGATCTTTCCAAGTCTTCTAAATGGAACCAGTAGCACCATTCTTACAACTACTCCCTCTTTTTTAAAACTCTCTAATAATTGTGCTATTTGCCTTTTACTAGCATATAATTTGGAAGCAAAATCTTTTATTAGCTTTACTTTGATCACTATCATTTTAAGCTTATTTGAAATACTCTAAGCACTCTTTACACTTGTATGTCTGCTACTTAATTTTTCAGGTGCAGAAGACTGATGTTATTTGATGAAATTCTTATCCTGTGATCTCTGTTTACCTGACAGTACCATAAACAGAACATCACAGTATACTCAAAACATATCCAACTTCTCCCCTGGTGTTTAATCAATTGTTCCTTCTGATCTGTCTTAACCTTATATCTTGACATGTCATACCTATAAATAGTACTAGCTATGTTCAAAGCCTAGGTTTTGTTGTCAAGCTGTAACAAATTTGTATATTCTTATGTATACTACATTTTGTTTGCTTTATACTTTATTGATTATTGTAATGTGTGCATGAAAATTTATTGTTACTCATGGAGCTTTTCTCCTGGGGACTCTTCTGAAAAAGGACCTGTGTCCATTCGGACTTTCCCAGTAAACAAATGCTAACTAACTAAATAAAAATAAAATAAACTAACCTTTGTTTCTTTAATTCATCTTTTCATAAATGCAAAAGGAACTTGGTCTTTGAACCCTTCAACTAGGTCAATGATTATAATATTCTCTGTTCTGCTATGGTTTTCTAAATACTCACATTTGGCCACAGAAGCCAGGATATTCTGCATTGGCTTTTAAATCTCATATTCCAGTTATTGTATCACTTGGTTGACTTGCCTTTTTGTAGTCTTACCGACTTCATATTATAAAGCAACCTCACATATGACTTCCCTTTACTCTACTCTGTATGTTGCCATATGTACCATCAGGCCTTGGAGATGCTTTAAACTATCATCAGGGTTCACATCCACTTAATGTTTGCCACCAAAATCACCATGTCATTTCACTCCTGAGCATTTTGCTTGTACATTGCCATAGTTCGCTGTCAGATTAATCAGCTTTATTCTGTTATATTTCCCGTTGTGGCCAAAGGTGTAACAACTTCTTTGGCTGTTCTCGTCTCATAGTTCAACAGTGCCCTCTGTCAGCCATAGTTCAACAGTGCCCTCTGTCAGCCATAGTTCAACAGTGCCCTCTGTCAGCCATAGTTCAACAATGCTCTCTGTCAGCAGCTCATTTTCCAGGATGGTGATGCCATGTGTGCAGAGTGCATGGATTCGCAGTTCTCTCTTCTGATAATACCTCTGAACTGTTAGTGATTTCTCAAAAAGTCTCTGATTTTACCTCACATTTTTGCCCTGCCCCTTCATGAACTTTTTGATTTTCTGGTAAATTAGGGTTGCCAATTTTAAGATGCTAGGAGATGGCAATTTTTTATGGAAACATGATTTTGTAGAACAGACCAAACATACAAACACTTTATTGCCAATATAATGACTCATTTATTTTTAACTATGAGCTGTTTATGTTGTTTCATATCCTATTATGATATTTAGGTACAAAATGGCTGTTGCATACTGTGATGCCCCTGCACTGGCCCAGTAATCAAGGAGCCTCAATCCTCACCAATGGCAACAGTGAGAGATGTACACATCGGGAGGATGACCAGTGCACACAAAGTAAAGTACAATTTCCCTCAAGAGCATACAGAGATCAGTCAGTCTGGGGTTGGTTTCTCCATCTCTCTCCAGATCCCAAATAGGACTCCCCACTGGCACAGCTATAGGGTTGAGATCTCAGCTGAGGGGCCAAACCAAGATCTCCAGCATCTTCTCTGTCCAACCAGTGCTTTGTGTCCCTCTCCAAGTAGCTGACACACACAGTCTTTGAGATTTGATAGCACACACACACACACACACACACACACACACACACACACACACACACACACACACACACACACACACACAAACCTGGGACCGGCTGGCACAGGTTTAGTAGCTATGCCCCCTTCTGCCCAGACTATAAGATAGTTATCACTGTCACCAACCAGCTCTTTAACAGCAACACTAAGGTCATTACCAAAGGGTGTCCAAACTTACCATGTAATGTTACTAATAATCCAAATAGTAGTTGTGACCAAGACTTGCAAGGCTATTTAGGGTGGCCTGTACAATGTCACCAAATACATATGCAAGTACTCTAAGAGCTTAATTATGTCTCACAAATATCATCCGCAAAGATAGGTTTAAATATATATATATATATATATATATATATATATATATATATATATATATATATATATATATAATAAATAATAAAAGGACAAGACCATACTCAAACAATATAGTAACTACAGTGTTCAGAATCACAAGAAATATTTTAAAACAACATTGCAGGACAGTCTCAAATAAATACAGAAAACACCTAAACTAATCTTTACTATACTCCTATATATATCTAAAATAAATGCTATGCCCTAAGTCTTGCTTACAGAACAAGGCAAATGCAGATGAGTGGATATTCTTGCTAGGTCCAAGACAAAACACAAAGTACCCAGTCATTCTTCGAGAGAGTTCTTAAATCAATATTAAATATTACTGGTGGGTTAGCTTGGATAACATCACTTTTTGTCACCTGACTTTAGTTCCAAAGCTAAACCAGAAACTAACATCTCTGTGTTAAAAATACATATCTCTTACATGTGCAGCTGCTAGGAAGTCGTAAAACAATAAAACACTTTTACATTTGAAACCTAGTAATTATTTCTGTTTCAAGACAATACAAAAACTTCTAGCTCTAGACATTGTGTCTGCTGCTGAGCTGAAACTGAGAGATAACACAATCGTAAAACACTTTAATTCCAACGTATTTTCTTGAAGATTTGCAAGTTAACTGTATGTTTTAGCTTCTACAATTAAAACATACATTTGCACAGGTATATAGTTTATATACATTTTTGTTCTTTTCTAGTAGAGTACACTGTGGACACATCCTTGAAGCTCAGTACTGTACAAACCCTGTTCAACACACACTTTTGTACCAGTAGTATAATATACACATAACATATAGCCCTCTTACATTTATAAGACAAGCATATGAATCCTATTAATATTCACAAATCACATATGATTATTTACAAAATTCCAGATAGCTGGGCTGGCAGTGTCACAATCCCCCCCAACCCCGAATATTCAAGCTAGGTTTTTCAAGTGCCCCTTGAGAAACATTGCTTGAGAGGGTTGAGCCTATCTGGAAATACCTTACCCCATTCCCTGTCTTGAGAGCCCATCTGCGTTAGCATTGGTAACTCCACTGCGGTGCTGCACTGTCATATCATATATTTGCAACCCTAGGTTCCACCTTAGTAATTTGGTATTTTGCTGGATGGATCAATGTAGCCATGTTAAGGGATTGTGGTCTGTAACTACACTGAATTTCCTTCCATATATATAAGGCTGAAGTTTCTGTAGTACCCACACTATAGCTAGGTATTTCTTTTCTACAGCTGCATAGCATTTCTCCCTGGGTTGGAGCCTATGACTAAGATATACCACTGCATGCTCTTCTCCATCTGATGAAACCTGGCTAAATACAGCCTCCACCCCATGGTTTGAAGCATCCACTTGCACAACAAATTATTTGCTGTAATCTGGACTGGCTAACAGAGGGGGTCATCTCAAAGCTTCTTTAAGCTTCTGGATGACTGTTCACATGCTGGGGTCCACACTGCCTTATCTGGCATCTTTTTCCTTGTCGGGTCTGTGAGGATAGCAGCTATGGTACTATAATTGGGGACAAACTTTGTGTAGTACCCTGCTGTCCCTAAGAATACCCTCATTTGCTTTTTGGCAACAGGGGCAGGCCATGCCTGAATGGCTTCCACTTTGGCAGGTTCTGGCCTGATCTTACCTGTTCCTACTCTATGTCCCAGGCAGGAGACCGAGACCTCTGCAATTCCCATCTGACATTTGATGGGCTTAATGGTCAACCCTGGCCTCTGTACTTTGCCCAGCACCTCCCTGATATGTTGAACGTGCTTTTGTCCAGAATGGCTGTAGATGGCAATATCATCTAGGTAAGCAAGGGCAAAATCTCCTGCTCATGCTAGGATATGATCTTCCAGTCTCTGGAAAGTTTCTGGTGCATTTTTCATCCCTAAGAGCATCTTCTTGAACTCATACAAGCCAAAAGGAGTCACAAAGGCTGACCTCTCTCTAGCACTGGGACTCAAGGGCTCCTGCCAGTAACCCTTACTAAGATCAATAGTGGTAAGATACTTAGCCCCATCCAGCTGCTCATCTGTCCTAGACTTGGGGTAAGCATCTGACTCTGTGTGACTATTTCATTTCTTGTAGTCCACACAGAACCTGGTGATGCCATCCATCTTTGGTACCAGCACCACTAGGGAGGCCCAGGGACTGCTAGACTTCTGAATTACCTCTAGTTCCAACATTTCCTGTATTTCCTCTCTCAGAGTCTGTTTGAATCTCTCGGGCACCCTATGAGAGGCCTGTTTAATAGGCCTTTGCTGTCCTGTATCCACATGGCGCTGCACCAGGTGGGTGCACCCTGGTGTCCAAGTGAACATGCCCCTAAACTCCTGTAACATGGCTCAGATTTCTTAAACCTGGGTTAGGGATAGCTGCTGGGAAATTGCTACCCCTTCCACCGAGGTGTCAGTTTGAGCCTGACTGAGGAGATCAGTCACCAGATCCCCCTCAGACTCCTCCTGCTATCCACTGCAAATATGCAGCACAAGGGCCTCCCTATCATGGTACAGTTTCGTCATGTTAACATGCTAAAGTTTGTGCCCCTGCCTCCTGCCTAGCAGTTCTACCATGTAGTTAACATCACTGACCTTCTATACCACCTTGTAGTGTCCCTCCTAGGCTGCCTGCAGTTTGTTGTGTCTGACAGGAATGAGAACCATTACCTACTGCCCTACAGCATACTATCTAGCTCAAGCATTCCTGTCATACTAGACATTATCTGATGTTGGGCTTCTGCCAGGTTCTCCTGGGCCAAGCCCATTAGTTCCCTGAGCTTGTCCTGAGGTTTAGAACATATGTCACAACAGACTCCTTGTGGGATTCACACTCACCCTCCCACTCATCTCAAATCAACTCTAGAAGGCCCCTCACCCTATGAGCATGCAACGACTCAAAGGATGAAAAACCTGTGGATTCCTGGGTCACCTCTCTGCAAGCAAACAACAGATGGGGCAAATATTTGTCCTAATCCCTCATAAATTGGACTGCAAGTACTCTAGCATGGACTTGAATGTAGAGTTTAACCTCTCAACAAGACCATTAGTCTGGAGATGGTAAGGAATGATCTTTAAATTCTTCACCCCACAGTACTTCCACAGACAAGCCAGTAGGTCTGACATGAAATTGGCACCTCTGTCAGTCAGTATTTCTTTTGGTAAACCTACCCTACTGAAAATCTCAAACAAAGCATTTGCCACCTTTTCTGCCTAAATGGAGGACAGAGCCACTGCCTCAGGGTATCTTGTAGCATAATCTACTGTCACTAGGATATACTTTTTCCCTGTGGAACTTGGAATACCCAGAGGCCCATAAATATGCATAGTTACCCTCTGAAATGGCTACTCAATCACCGGCAAAGGTATCAAAAGAGCTTTCACCTTGTCTCCTACCTTGTCTTCCTTTTGTCACTGCTTACAGGTCCTGCAGTACCCTGCTACATCTCTGGAAATCCCAGGCCAATAGAAGTTGTGCATAATATGTCTCTTTGTACATTTTATGCCCATATGACCTGCAAAGGAAATATCATGGGCTATGACTAGAAGTGCCAGACAGTAGGCTCTGGGTACTACCAGCTGCTGTATTCTCTGACCCTCTAGCCCTCCCTCAGTGGCACACTCTCTATACAGTAATCCTTTGTCCTAGTATACAGATTCCCCTTTCCCTTGAAAATCAGGTGCCTCACTAACTATCTCTCTCAGGGCTTGTAATATAGAGTCTGAGAGCTGAACCTGTCTCAACTCTCTCTCAGTATCCCTTCCCAGCTCCCTTTCCACAGGAATTCTGGCATCCTCTGACACTGGTGCCTCACTGTCAGCCTGGGTACTACTACTACTCATCTCTGCCCTTGCAGTTACTCTGTCCAAAGGAACATCAGTACCCACAAGCAGCTGTGGCTTATCTTCAGTCTCACTGCTACAGGGTAGCTCCCTCCCTGAAGTAACCACCTTACCAGTCCTGGCAGCAAGTGTGCATTCTGTCTGGGTCTCCTCCAGGCTATCCGACCCACATGCTTATCTCCAAGCCTGACTGTGTGTAACTGAATGTACACATGGTACTGTATTATCAAAATCACTCCCTATCAGGAGATCTGCAGGGATATCCCCAAACACACCTTCTTGCTGGCTTTCTTTTCCACCCTCCTAGTCAAGGTGAACCCTAGCCAGTGGTATTTGGAATAGGGTCCCCCATAAAGCTCTGACTGGTGTAGACTGCCCAAGCAAGTAATGCTCTTCTGTAACCATTGCAGGCTTCACAATGTTTAAGTCAGAGGCTGTGTGTCTCTTAGCAATGGCCTCTTTCCCATTCACTAAGATAGGATATAACCTCTTGTGGTAGTTTGGTACCCTTGTTGTCTGGAGACAACCTACTGTTGGCATTTTGCCATTCCTACTTACTGTCTCTCCAACCCTTTGTTCCCCACCTTGCCTCTGTAGACATCTATATGTTACATGGCCCCACTGATTGCATTTAAAACATTTAACCCTTGGTCCTGGACATGTACCTGGACTAGTGGCTTCCCCTGCTACTGGAGGACTCTGTTGGGGCAGTCTGGGCAGCCCACTAAGGGTTTCTTTAGACCCATGAGCATCAGTGGGTGTCCCTTTAATAGGTTAATAGGTCCATAGGTTGATACTAGACTATCGGCCCTAGGGCCTATGCAAGCTTAGCCACAACAATTCCCTGGATATTTATTCCCACAATATTTACTTCCCTGAACCCCTGTCTAGCATGGCGACTGACTTGATCCCTGGGGTGAATTTCCTATCTCCCATCCAATTGTCAAGGTTCCTTTTGAAGAGGGCCAAATAGGCGCTCTGCTTGACATGTATGGGCAGTATATTCCAGAGTATGGGGAGTCTCTGTGTCAGGAACCTATCCCTCCAGCATGTTTTGTTCATTGTGATGACAAGGTTTAGATCCCTGGAGTGTGTGGCTCTGAGGGACTGGGATTTCTTTAAGTGGAGCATGTCCAACAGCTCAGGGTTTGATATGGCCTTGTATGTTAAGCAGAGATTGCCTCTGAGTAAACGATATGCCACAGAGTATATCTGGAGTTTTTTTTAGACTGTCAGCATAAGGCATCTGCTTTAGACCTGGAATTCTTTTAGTGAGGTATTTCTGTGGCCTTTCCAGCTGTTGCAGATGTCTTGTGAGGTACATACCAAATGGGACATTGTACTCTATAATGGGTCTAATGAGGGATGAGTACAGTGGACAATGACCTCCTTTTTTCTGGTTGAAAAGCTCTTAGTGATGAGGTGCACCACATAGAAGGATTTCCTGACTTTTGCGGCGATGTAGTTATCGAAGGTGAGACCACTGTCCACCTATGTCCCTAAGTCTCTCATCACACTTTTGGTGTTTAGTGTACTGCCACCTATGCGGTAATTCATGGGTACATGGTTTTTCCCAAAGGGGATAACTATACATTTCTTGGTATTAAGCTTGAGCCCATGACTCTGGCACCAAGCATCTGCTTCTGTAAGGTCCTTTTGTAGAATATCCACATCATTTGGGGATTTAATAATGGCTCCCAGTTTGCAGTCAACTTTGTTAGCCAGAGTCCCTTAGTGTTGGCCTGTACGTCAGTGAAGTAGATGCCAAATAAGAGCGGTCCCAGGACTGAACCCTGAGGTACTCCACTTGTCACTTGGCTGGCGCTGGATTTGGAGTCGGCTACTTTTACAGTCTCGGTTCTGTCAGTAAGCCAGTTGACAACCCATCGAGTGACATATGAATTTATGCCCAGCTCAGTAAGTTGATCTATGATTCCAGAGTGGGGGATGGTGTCGAAGGCCTTGGTGAGGTCCAGAGAGGCTGTGTGGTCCGCCTTACCATCATCCACAGCTCTGGAGACTGATTTGAAGAAGTCAGTCATGTTCAGGAGACAAGATCAGCCATTCACGAACACAAACTGGGTGGGGTCCAGTGTTTGAAGGTTGCCAATGTCTTTGTTTATAAGTTCCATGATAATGGATTCCATGCCCTTGCAGATCAGGCTCGTCAGACTGATGGCACAGTAGTTCTCGGGATCCAAGGTGGATCTCCCCTTGTGGAGTGGGATAACTATAGCTGTGCACCACTCAGTGAGCACGAAGCCTGAGGTGAGGCTATGATTAAACATGATACTTAGGTGAGGTGCCATTTCATTTTGTAGTTCATGTAGTACACAGCCCAGGATGTCATCTGGTCCCATGGATGCTGTATTCTTAGCTTTGGAGCATGCGGTTTCTACCTGTTTGGCCGTGATTACGAGAGTTGGACAATTGTTTGGTATTGAGATGGGCCCTTTAGCGGGTGAGGGGGGGGGTGAAGTTGGCACTAAATCGATCTGCCAGGATATTGGCAATATACTTGGGTTCAGTATAATTAATACCATTCTGTTGTAGCTCAGAGCAGATCTGATCATTGCCTTTTAGATTCTTGATATAACTATAGAATGCCTTGTGGTTGTATTTGGATTCTTTGGCAATTTTATTTTCATAACTAGATTTGGAGGACTTTATGAGGGATCTCAGCTTCTTACTGAGGCTGGTAAGGGAGTTTTTTGCATCCTGGAATTTTCTTCTTTTCTGCAACAGTTTTTTCCTTCTTTTGTATAGTTTGTTTATGGCAGGAGACCACCAGATTGGCTTCCTTATTTTGGAGGAGAGCATCTTGGTTCTATTTGGGATGGCATGATTCCTGCACGAGTGGATGTGCTTGTACAGTGCCTTAGTGTAGGATTCTGCGGTCATACTTTCAGCTCCCATCTACATGGGTGTCATGAAGTTTGTCACTTCTGACTTGAGTAGCATGAAGTTGGCTTTGGAAATGTTTTGTACAGTGGTTTCTTTACTGGGGTGTGGGGGTGGGATGTGGATGTCAAGGGTGATTAGCTTGTGGTCAGACCTGACCAATGATGGGATGACCACTGGTGTGGAGAATCTATCTCCCATGTCGGTAATGACCAGGTCTAGGATATTGGAGCCCCTGGTGGGACAATGGATTAGTTGATCCAGGGCATTGGAATTTATGAATTCCAAGAACTGCTAGGAAAAGATGTTGGTACCCAAGTAGTTTTCCCAGTTAATGGCAGGGTAGTTGACATCACCCAGTATTAGGGTGTTTGGTTGTATCTTAATATTTTCCAGTATGTTTAGAAAGGTGTAGTGAGAATCTTGGGGCAAGGTGGGGGATCTGTAGCAAGCTACAATTTGTTTGCAGTCTTACTTAGTGTTAGTTGCAACTGGAGAATTTCAGATGCATTGTGTTGGGCAACTAGCCTGGTGGTGTGAATGACCTTGGTGAATATGGACATTCCTCCACCTTTCGTGTTTTGTTCTTGGTATGGTGGCTGAAAAGTGTGGTAAGAGTTGTAGCCTCGTATTGCAGGGGTGCTCTCTGGAGCCTTAAACCAGGTCTCAGTTACTGCACAGATATCGATGTTCTCCATTTTTAGGAGTGCCTTGAGAGAGAGTGCATTTTGAGGTTTAGACTTCTAGCATTGTGCAGCATTACCTTCAGATTTTGCATGCTTGTATCTGTTACGGTGCTGATTTGTCCTTTGTACCTTGCTTTAAAATGGCACTATAGGGGTGGCAAGAGCTTTAGCAAATAACCTGAATCCCTGGGGTGACAGAGGCAGACCATCTCTGGCAAAGCATCATGGTCTGTCAATCATGTCATCCCAGGCAGACAGATACTGGATCCCCTTTGAATGACACCAGAAGCTTAGCCAATTGTTGAAGTCAGTCAGTTTGTCCTTATACTGTAGTATAATTCTGGGCAAAAACAGGATGCTACTCAGGGCTAGGGTTATACATGATCTGAGAGCTCTTCCATGTCTTTTTTCATGTAGTCCAGGGAGGTACATCTCAAGTCATTCACTCCAACATGGACAATGACAGAGTCATATTTGTACTTGTTGTGGAGTGAGGTGAGTGCATGCGTTATGTGGCAGATCCTGGCATCCAACAGGCAGCTGACTGTAATATTATCCTTGTTCAGCCTGGTGAGTAGGACATCAGTGTGCCTGACTATAGAGTCACCTATGACTAAAGTGTTGGGTAAGTTGTCTTGCCTTAGGGGCTGTTGTTGGGTAGCATACTGGTGTTGTGAGCTATGTGTCACTTTGGTTGTGACAGATGTTTGTTTGCGTTTCAGCTTAAGAGGTCCTTGTTGTTTGGGCAGGTTAATGTTAAGGGCCTCCGCATATGTGGGTTTAGTGTTGCTATGTTTGGGTGTTGATGGTGTGGGTTTTGAAGAGCTGTGTGTTGCTTGAGGTGTAGTGCAGGTGTTCACCTTCTCCTCTTGATTGTCTAGCGCAATCTTGGCTGGAGAGAGTTTGCTTCCAGTTTGGCTATGTAAGTGCATCTCTTGCAGGTTGTAGTGTTGGGTGATAGGAGGAGAGGGTTGTCTGTGTACATGAGGCAGTTGCTGCATTGCCCCAGTATGCCCAGATTCACCAGATGGACAGGAGAAATCACAAGAAGCTGGTCCTTCGACATGCCTGTTTAGGTGCTTTTTTGAAGTACAAAAGCTGTTTTCCCTTACCTTTGCAAGGTACTTTGCAATTATAGGCTGTTTAGTGCCTATAATTAATTTCTCCTTATTAACAAGGATAGTTGAGTGCTTGTATCAGTTTAAGGTTTCTTATTGCTTTCCAGCAGGTTCTAGAGCAACTACTAGTCACAGGGGGTCAGCTTTTAGTGCTACCATTGAGAAACCAGCTAGTTCTAAGGGAAAATTTGAAGAGCAGACTTTCTGGCAAATGGAATAGTTTAACCGTAGCCCCGCGGTGCTGCATGATGCAAAAAATGCACACACAGAAGTGTTTTTAAGACAGAAAGCTGAAAGGGTTAGAAATCAGCCCAAAATGGCTAATAAAATTACAATTTCAGTGCCTGAAACCACTCCTCTAGTGTTAGACAGGCAATACAGTGCTCACCACTCCCACTGGTAAGCAGTAGGACTTCCCTCTACCACAGCAAGGTCTCTGGATAGCTCTGAGCACAGAAAATAAAGTCCTGAAACCAGCTACTAGCAAGGAAAGGGGGAAATGAGCAACAAGATAGTATTTTTTTTTTTTTTTTTTTTGTTTTGGTTTAAACAGGCTAAACAATGCAATAATACAGTAAATAAATATAGAAAAGGCTAATGCACTTGAGTGTTTAGCCCTAAACAGTAAATGCAATTAAAACTCTACAAAATTAGCAATTTAAAACTTTTTAAATGATGCAAGGCAAGTGAACAAGAAGTAATACAGTAGAATAAGTAGCTAGTCTACATATACAGAAAAGTCTATATATATACAGAAAAGCAGCTAAAACAGCACTAAAACAATTCAGATGCAGTGCAACCTAGAACACTTGAGTTGTAGTAATATTAAGGCAAATACAGTTTTAATAAATGCATTAAAATATACTCTATATTTCCCAAATGTTTGAAAAGCACAGTCAGAACACAAGGAGATTCAGGCAATTTTTCTTTTTTTTTCTTTCTTTTTTTTTTTTTAGGAAAGGGAGAAAGGAAGAACAGAATGAAAGAAACTAAGTGGGCTGGACTTCTCAGATGTTTTCTCTGTATTAGGTAGACTGAGTTAATGACACTAGACTGGGAGGAGTGTCCAAGATTAAATTTAGAGTAGGGGTGGGCACCTGCAAGGCCAGCAGGTATTTATTTTAGACAGAAAACACTGCAGAAATGTTTATCACAGCAGAAAGCTAATAGTGAGCCAATAGCTATGAAATGCAGTACAAGTATGCAGTATACAATAAAATTGCTATAAATATCTAGAATAAGCAATAACTACTAAAAATAAGCCAAAAAGGCTACTTATTGCTATATATCACAGATTAGGTGCTCCTCCTCAGATAGCTCTGTTTGTCTGGTTGCTAGCAGTGATGCCCTGGTTGCTAGGTATAGGTCTCGCTTCTTCCCCCAACTCATCTGAAGTACTGCATTGTCTATTAGCTAACCAGATTCTCATGTCCTCAGGCAAAGTGCTAAGGGCTTGTTCCCTCACCAAAAGGTCTGCCAGCCCTTCAAAACTGGTGATTTGACATTCACTCACCCACCTATGAAAACAAGTGCTTAGTTCAGGAATATATTCAAACACAGTTTCATCTGATTTGCGTCTATGCTCATGAAACTTTTTCCTATAAGCTTCAGGTGTTAACTTAAAACAATCTAGCAAGCAGTTTTTTACAATATTATAATTTAAACAATCTATATCAGACACTTTAGAAATTGCAGTTACAGTTTAACCATGGAGTAAGGGGGTCAGGAATCATACCCAGAGCCCTTGGTCAACATTATACTGTTTACATACCCTCTCAAACATATGAATTAAACTATCAAGATTATTCCCCTCTGTAATTTGTGGAAGAAATCTACTGAACTTTGTTGCTTCTGGGGTTCGGCTACACCCTTCCCCATTACCTCCATGACACTGGTGAAGAGACAGCATCTCCTTTTCATGTTGCTTCTGCTTCTCCTTCTGCACAGCCTCCAGCCATCACAGTTACTAATTTTCCTCAGCCTCAGGATGTCTCAGTTTATCTGTTGCTTCTATTTCCAAAGCCTGGCCTCAAGCTCAAGTCTCTTTAACTTTAGATGGATTTTTTATGTCCTCTGTGGAAAGGTTGAGCTGTCCATTTTTCTGAGAGCTATACATCTCCATGGCCAGTCTAACTGTCTTCCTGGTTGCTATTCTGTGATGCAGTTGTGACTAAAACGACAATCATGTCTGCTTTAGTCAGGATGGCATGCACCAGTCCTTTAGCCTGGCACATTCCAGCCAACTGGCTCCTTGTCAGCTTGCCATACTCCTATGCTGACATGCTTGCCTGCTCTCCCTGACTACCTAAGCTAACAAAAAAAAATAAAACAATTGTGATATGAACTCTGAATATTCAGTGTGTGACTGAGTGAGAGTACAAACACCTTCAGTGACCACTGTACACAGGCTACAGGAATTCAATATCCACACAACTACAAGCCAATTAATATATGATGTGGCTATCTCACCACTGTTAACCAATTAATATGTGATGTGGATATCCCACCTCTGTCACCAATTAATACGTGATGCCCCTGGGCCCAGTAATCAAGAAGCCTCAATCCTCACCACTGGCAACAGTGAGGGACGTACACATTAGGAGGATGACAAGTACATACTCAGTAAAGTGCAATTTCTCTTAAGAGCACACAGAGACCACATTCAGTCTGGAGCTGGTTTCTCCCTCTTTCTGCAGATCCCCAATAAGATTCCCCAATGGCACAGCTATAGGGTTGAGATCTCAGCTGAGTGACCAAACCAAGATCTCCAGCATCCTCTCTGTCTAACCAGTGCTTCGTGTCCCTGCCCAAGTAGCTAACACACACACTCTTTGAGATGTGATTTATATACTAGCACATACACACACAAACCTGGGAATGGCTGGGGCAAGTTTACTAGCTATGCCCCTTTGTGCCCAGACTATAACGTATTTATCACTGCCACCAACCATCTCTTTATCAGCTACTCTAATGTCAATACCAAAGGGTGTCCAAACTTACTGTGTAAAGTTAACTAATAATCTGAATGGTAGTTGTAACCAAGACTTGCAAGGCTATTTATGGGTGGCCTGTACAGTGTCACCAAATACATATGCAGGTATGCTAAGAGTTCAAAAATGTCTCACAAATAGGCACAAAGATAGGTTTAAATATATTTAATAATAAATAATAAAAGAACAAGACAATACTCAAACAATACAGTAACTCAGTAACTACAGAGTTCAGAATCACAGGAAATATTTTAAAACAACATTGCAGGACAGTCTCATATAAATACAGAAAACATCTAAACTAATATTTACTATATTCCTAGCTATATCTAAAAAAATGCTGTGTCCTAAGTCTTAACTTACAGATCAAGGCAAATGCAGATGAGTGGGTGTTCTTGCTATGTCCAAGACAAAACACAAATTGCTCAGTCTTTCTCTGAGAGAGTTCTTAAATCAACATTATAGCTTACTGCTGGGTCAGGTTGGATGACATCACTTTTTGTCACCAGACTTTAGTTCCCAAGCTAAACCAAAAACTAACATCTCTATGTTAAAAATACATATTTCTCAGATGTGCAGCTGCTAGGGAGCCGTAAAATAATAAACCGCGTTCACATTTGAAACCTAGTAATTATTTCTGTTTCTAGACAATACAAAACCTTCTAGCTCTAGACATTGTGTCTTTTGCTAAGCTGAAACTGAGAGATAACACAATCGTAAAACACTTTAATTTCAACTTATTTTCTTTAAGTTTTAAAGTTAACTCTGTATGTTCCAGCTTTTACTATTAAAACATACATTTGCACAGGTATGTAGTTTATATACATTTTTGTTCTTTTCCAGTAGGATACACTGTGGATACATCCTTGAAGCTCAGTACTGTACAAACCCTATTCAATGCATACTTCTGCACCATTAGTTTAATATACACATACCATATAGTTCTCTTACATTTGTTAGACAAGCATATGAATAATATTAATATTCACAAATTACATATGATTATTTACAAAATTCCAGATAGCTGGGCTGGCAGTGTCACACATGCAACCATTAGGGGAAAGTTAGTAATTTTTATGTCCTAAAAATCTCAGTGCATTATGCTATGTTTTTTATATTTTATTTCACAGTACGCAACTGCTCAAACAGAGGCAATCCTATGTAAAGAGAAAATGGTGGCAACCCGGACATAAATCTCTATGGATTACAGTCATTAGAGATTAATACTTTTTGTTGTTCAAAAATTGCATTTTCATTCTATCAACTTCCTAAGCAAATTGGTGTAACATTTTAAAAAATTGTCTTTGACTTTGAGACCTTGTCCCCCATAATTTTTGTCTTTGTCCAGAATTCTTAAATAAAGAAGTTGAGAGGTATGCATCTGACTTGTAAATGTTTCTAGGCATTAACTCTCTTGGACAGCCATTTCAGTATGTGCACACCTAAGTGAAAAAATATCACTCATTGGGCATATATGATACACTGTGGCATACATACATACATACATACATACATACATACATACATTCATGCATACATGCATACAAATATTTCAGGCAAGGGCAATAATGTAATAATGCCCTTCTAGCCTGACAATATACCAAACCAGTTATTCCCATAATAGATGCCCAGGCTGTTCTTAAAAATATCTAATGTAGTGTCTGTTTTAATGTAATTTGGTAGTCTATTTCATGCATCAGATACGCTCTCTTCCAGAGAACAAATTAGTACACTTCTCATTCTTATATAATCTTCTAAATAGGTTGTCTGATGATTTTCTACTAGTTTTCGACAACATCAAACATACCCAGAGGTAGTTCTCTCTAAATGTCCCATATATCTGAGTAATATCATCTCTTAAATATGTATATGGAACATTGTACAAGTTTAGCTATTTTAGTCTTTCATAATAACTTAAATTTTCATATCCATGGATGCCCTTGGTGTATTTTCACTATACTCTTTCCAATTTATTGCACTTCTTTTGTTATAAGGTTCCCATATTGTTATTACTCAAGTTTGTGTCTAATGCAACTAAAAACAACAATTTCACCATTTATGAGTTCCTAGATTTATATTTTTTTTATAAAACAATAGTTTTATAACTATTATTAACTAATTGGTTGATTGGGTTTGAAAAAAACTCAAAGTTTGATTTATTCGTATACTCCAGGTCCTTAAAGGAATCTGCAGTTTCCATAACTCTGTGCTGTATTAAGTACTTGCCTTTCAATCTATGTATCCCAAAATTCATATGCTTAGCATTTGATCTATTTATCGGCATATTTTTCTCCTGTGCCAGAATGGTCAATTTAGTCACATTCTTTTGCATACATACCCTTTTTGCAACATATGTAATTAAGTTACACATTTTAAGTCATCTACATTCACTTCAGATGAAAAAGAGAGATCTGAAAGATACAATCTAAAGAAGTATGGGGCTAGTACAGAACCTTGTAAGGCTAGCTGACTGTAACCTTGAATCTTACCTGTCCAATTGCTCTATGATAATCACCATATCCTATACGTAAACCACGCAGCTCTCCATCTAATCCAGAGTACATCAGTATTTAGCTGCTCTAATTTATTGATGATTGTTTTCTGTATGATCTTATCAAAGGCTGAAGTTACGTTTATATAAATTACATCACAGTACAATTTTTCATTTATAGATGTCATTATATTGTTATAGAATATCATATTACACATGGTAATAGATCTATTTTCAACATATGCATGCTGATATATGGTTTCAAATACCAAGCTTTCCAATAATTCCAAAATAGCCTCCTCTATTATTTTTCCATAACATGGATGTTAACGTGTGGGTTTGTATGACTCTGGGATTGTCCTACTCCCCTTTTCCTTAAGATAGAATTAACAAATGCATGATTCCAATCTGAGGAATCTACCCATCATTAAATGACTAGTGAATAACAAACATAATGGTCCTGTAAGTTCATGCTGAAGTGTTCTCATGTCATTATTACTAATTCTGTCGCCCCCTTGTGTTTTATTTGGGTCCAGTTTGAGTAGTTTTTCTCAGTATAACCTAATATGGCTTTAGTATCTAAGGCTACCTGGATGTTAGTAGGACAATCTATCACCACCTTTGTGGAGCCAAACTGCTTTGCATAAGGTTTTGTAAATATATTTATAATCTGTTGTGTCTGAGAATAAGTTTTAGAATCTGCACACAGTTTATCAATTTGTATATCTTTATTCCTCCCATATCTTATGTATCTATACAATTGTTTCCTATTATGCTCAATATCTTTATATATTTTTTCTTCTAATTTTTCTTGATCGTGTCTCACTCCATGTGTCCAGCTTGTTTATTTTAGTTTTCAAAGTTATAGTTCAACCTCTTTTCCATGTCTTATATTTTTTAACTCTTACCTTAATCAAGTATCTTTTTCATATGGGAATAGATCCTCCTGACGTTGTGTGTCAAGATCCTGATGTTAAATATTTTAAAATTTTTTTACATTTAAACAATTTATCTTTCAAAACGTGTCACATTCATTCTGCAGTTTTTCTACTGAATGCATCACACAGTTAGTTTTACATGGTGACTGTTTTGTTTTCACATAATCTGTGGTTTAGATATCATTTTGGCATAATTATCTAGAAACAATTTAAACTTTATATCTCCATGATCACTGTACATCACTGATGATAAATCTTGTCATGAAAAAATGCTCATTTCCTTAGGAACACAAAGATTGTCTAGTACGTTTCATTCCTTTGTAGGCTTTTTTACAATCTGAAGTGAGTGTTGTTCCTGAACATACGTTGTAAATTATTTCCTTACTAATGTTATTGAGCCAGTATTATTCCAATTTGTTTCTGGTAAATTTAAGTCTCCAGCCACTATTATTCTTACCTCCTGTGTTTCATGCAAAAACTGTATGAATACCTCTAGGTCATCAGCACTTGACTTTTGTGGTGTATATATTACAATTGTTATATGTTCCAGAGATGTCTTTGTTGTCACATTTACATAAGCTACAATCTTGGTGTTATAATTGAACATGTAATAATCATAGGTCTTCTAACAATCTTTAATCACCAGCATAACACCTCCACTTGATTTTTTTATTAGAATGTCGGTGACAGAACTGGTTTCCAACCATTGTTCTTTAACCATGTTTCACAAACAATAGCAATGTCTGTCTTGTGGGAATGTGGCATAATTTCCAATATAGCAACTTTATTACTAATGTTTCTAGCATTAGCAATAGTTATTGTATGTGTATGAGTATGATCCCTGCCTTCACCTCTTTTTGCACCTTGTTAATAGCTGTAATTACTGATATGTATAGCCTTACCACGTCTTGTGGAATAGTACAAGTGCATCTAAATATGGTTCTGGAACTCCATTAAACTCAAGCCATTCAATCATCACAGTAGCCAGTATTCACAGCTTGATTTCTCATTACTCACAGCCAGAAAATGCTGTGTCAAGCCAGTAAAACGGATTCCCACTTAGACATACAATATGCATCACTCTCTCTCTCACAGTCATCATTGTGATTGCATTACTAATGGATGCATTATTTTCCAGGTGGGACTCCTTCTTTAACACTGCAATGCTGCACATGTACAGAGCTTTTACACACATTTCTCTATATTTCAGTTATATGATTGTAAGTGGTTATGTAAAATGGCACAACTCTATTTGTGGTTGCTATGGTAATGAAGCCAGATAAAGGTCTATGAACATCTGCATATTTTCAATGAGCTAAATGTACACATTGGCATGAACCATGCACATAATATTTAGCATGAAGACTATGACATTTATGCTTGTGCATACAGGATGAGTGCATGCATATTATCGCAGAGCAGTTCTGCATTGTGAGAAATATGATTTACAAAGCTGCACATGGGTGCAAAGCTCTACCATATTCCTTCTTGAGTGGAACTACCAAGTGGCCATGGTTGATCCATCTAGAAGGTAAAAGCATTGTATGCACATGTTGCACAAAAAAGCACAGGATTTTCTGTTTTTTCTGCACAAGGACTTTAAGGGACACCTTGTGGGTCATAATGATGGCCTTATGAAGAGTATAGGTAGCAGGTATGAGGTGGGCCATGTGTTGAGTAATGCCACTGATATCACCCATTCTATGAAGGAGAATCATTTTTATTATGATGACTAGAGTTGGTGACATCCAAACCTGCTCCAACAATGTGAGGCAAAGACAGTAAGAGATATATTGCAAACATTGGTTTTGGGGGTGGGGGTACTGCTTTTTTCTCATTCTCATTCTTTTCAACCTCCTATTGCATTAAATCTGGGCAAACCCAAAAATAATAGGTGACAAGGGACAAATATTAATGGCAGATTTTAATTATTGTTCTTGTAAATATGGAAAGTTGTTAGAATAACAGGTTTTGGATTAGCATGCATTATCCGAAGGATATGATCTCTGAAATGTAAATTTCTGTCATGATTTAGTGCCTTTATTCCTCAGTGGATTGCCAGAAAAGCACAACTTTTATGAGGAATGCACTAAAAATATTTGGGAAAAATGTAGACATTTTGTGATAATCTGGACAGTTGAGTGGTGTGCTCGTACTACATATATGTTTAACAATATGTCCCCTGTTTACTCTATGCAGGCTTGGTAGTACCATTGCCATGTACTACACTTATTTTTCACAGTCTATGCCTTGTTTTGTAGCTTCTAAGAGTGTCACCTTAACATGGATGAGTAATGCAGAAGGCAAGAATGCCTTTTTAGACAGTGAGGTGTGTACATGCACAGTACCAGTGAGTGCACTGTAAACCTGCAGTTGTGTTTGTATTATATATATATATATATATATATATATATATATATATATATATATATATATATATATATATATATAGACGCACACACACACACACACACACACACACACACACACACACACACACACACACACACACACACACACACACACACACAAGGGTAGAGAGGCCTTGTTTTCTTGGGTCTGGGTGTGTATAGTAAACTCTAATGGCAGAGACTTGGAGGGCTCACTTGTGCCCTCTATGACTATCTTTCAGAAGGGAACTGAAGGCTCCATTTCTGCAAGTGCATGACAAGGGGTTCTTTGTTGGTATCCCAACATCAGTCACCAAGAATGGTAACTGCCAAAGTGCACTGACAACACTGCCAACTGTATGTTTTCTTTAGCCACATGGAGAATATGTTGGTGCAACTGTTGCAGTCACATAACTGACAAATCCCTTTCATGTCTGGACAGCTGCAACCAGATCATAATATTGACCACTGAGGTGAGTAGTGCTTGGGCTTGTTGTCCTATGGATCTATCAGCCAACCATGTCCTCTTTCTGGTGTGTTTCTTTCCTTTTGTTTGTTTCTGTCAGCATTTCCTGTTTATTTCCCAAAAATTCTCATTACTAGTTCCTACTCTATATTTACAGTATGTATCCATCTGCTGTTACTTGCCCCCTTTTATATGATCAATATTTCAAAACTACAGTCTTCAGAAGAAAGAGACCAGATAGCTGATGATATATATATCTATATCTATATATATATATATATATATATATATATATATGTATGTTTATGGATCCCCGCGGTGGTTGTGCTGCGGTAGCATTGTCGCCTCTCAGCAAGACGCTGTCCTGTTCGATTCTCAGCTAGAGTGTCTTCTGTGTGGAGACATACATAAATGGGGCGTGCCTTCGTTGAAGGTTGTGCGTCTGGGCTGGTAACCCGGTACATAAAAATCCACTACCAATCATTAGCAGACCGGAGTTCCGCTGTGGGGACCCCTAGCCGGGAAAAGCCGAAAGACACAAACAAATGGGTCCACTTTGTAATTTCAAAATATCAAAACCATGACAACACAATCCTGATGGTCACATGTTCGGAATTTTGGAATCTTGAAACTGATCAGTTGAGATCGCCCAGCAATGCAGAACAGTAACTTTACCATTCTCTTCACTGTAGTGCGATCTTGGAGTTGGTATATTTAAATATCGGGGGGTGTGCAGCCTCCTACATGGAGGGGTGCAGGGGTGCTTGCCCCCCTACAAACTGTGATTGCTGAAGTTGTGTTGTTTTAGGTGTTTTGTTTCTTTTGAGATTCCAAAACTTTGAACATATGAGCATCGTGATTGTGATGTTTGAGGTTTTGAAGTTTCGAAATTACAAAGTGGGCCCATATATATATATATATATATATATATATATATATATATATATATATATATATATACCAGTCTTCTGTGTTTCAGACCAACGACCATCGACCATCTGATCTCTATCTTATGTTTGACATTCTGAAACATCTAGAATTTAATTTAGACCCGTATAACACTCTGTCTGTCTGTGCCTGCATACCATGTTTGTCTGGCTGCATATATTACCTGAACTCCAATTACCCTATTCCTCATACATCTTTTGTTATTTTTCCCAACAAAATGTTCTTTTGTAGGGGGGTCTGTCTCCCCCCAAATATCCATCTCCCCCACGTTTTATGTCTTATAGTTATCCTTCTGTGCTAACCACTGCTAACCATTTGCTATTTTCTTATATATTCCATATCCTCCATTTTTATATTATAAACAGAGTTGCAACTTTTTTGTACTAACACACACACACACACACACACACACACACACACACACACACACACACACACACACACAGACACTCCTTTTTTTATAAAATGAAAAGAGTTGCAACTTTTTTGTACTAACACACATACACACACACACACACATACACACACACACACACACACACACACACACACACACACACACACACACACACACACACACACACACACAAACACACACACATACACACACGCGCACACGCACATGCACACACACACACAGACACACACACACACACACCTAACACTGGTCTGTCACTTTGCTGAACTGTGCTGCCAGTGGTGTGCTGACCAGCCACTAGCTGCAGATATATGTTGCTGTATTTAACAAGGGTGCATGCACTGACTCAGTTAGACTTACTTGTCTTAGCCCTGACTTCCTTTACATCAGCTATATGCAAATCTCTCAACCTCTTAGAGCAAGAAATCCGGACAAAGACATAAATAAAAGTGGGACAAAGGCCCAAAAATAGGGATCATTTTAAATATCGCTCTTCCAAACATATAAAGTTGATAGAATAACAGGTTTTGGATTAGCATGAATTTTCTGAAGGGTATGAAGTCTAAACTCAAATATCTGTCATTATTTTCTAACTTCAGTCTTTAATGATTTGTTGCCATTGATTTGCTAGAAAACCACAATTTTATGAAAACTGGACCAAAAATATGAGGTAAAAATGTGGGCATTGTGTGAAAATCTGTACAGTTGAGAGAGGTGTGGCTGTATGGGCTGCTTCAGTACTGTCCTGCTATATGGTAACATATTGCTGTTCTTCCAGTTTAGCTAATGCTTTGTTTTCTTAAGTGGTCCTTTTCTCTGCAACCAGACTCTGCTCCTTGCCCACTGCATATTTTATTAATTCTCCAGAATTTCATGCAGTTCCTTGGAAATCATAAAGCAGTGCTTGCCTAAGAATCCCATTGTTTAATTTTAAACATTTCCTCTGTTTACTAGCAGTTAAATGTTCACTCATTTCAGATTAATAGCAGATTTGGGTACAATTGTCTGGCCTCATTGTATTTGCTGCCTACAGAATATTCTAGCTGGCTTTTGGCAGTTTCTTCCTCATCAGCCAGTCCACGGCTTCCTTTTCCAACTCCACAGATTTCTCATGTATGCATGAATGATTCATCACAGTCATAAAAAAATAGAAATTTCAAGAACAATAAAACTAGGTCATGGCTAAGATCTAGTTCCTCAAAATTGCATATTTTTTCCAGATTTTTGAATAATTCTGCATAGTAAGCAGAAATCCTGACAAGGAGGAAACTGAAGAAGGTGGATGAAAAGGTAAAGCATCACATGTGTCACTAGGAGAAGGGGAACTGTGTTACTGCTGCAGGCATCAATACTGACATATGAAACACAAAGCTGCAACTTTTTTAGAAACCAAGATAATTAGGTGCTATTAGTTATTTAGATAACTCAGAAAAGGACAGATTTCAGTCTGTTTCTGTCTATCCAACTACCTCTCTACTTCTGAGTATTTAGTAAGTGGTTATAGAAAGTGATGAGTACTTACGTCCAATGTTCAAACATTGTTCTGAAATGAATCAGAAAAATAACACGCAGGCAGTGAAATATTAACGGAACAAATAATATACACAGAAAATATGGTGAGCTAGATTTCACTAGCAGTCACACTGCTAGAAGTCATTGGGGAGAGAGCAGAAGACAGGGTAGATATGACTAGTTTTAACCCCCTTTCTTACTCTGTGTGAGATGGGGCAGGTGATAATTCCCACTTCTGCTACAGCAGTGTTCCATAGAGGGTAAAACAGCTGTAAATAGTCTTCCATATGTAATGTTCAGGGGCAGGATAGTCTGTGTGTCAGACCCTTTACATCCTCACTGGGCAGGAAGTATGACCAATACATGTAGGATAAACAAATACTTCACTTTTACAATATGGTGTCGTCACTCCTGATCACCATGATTGTGCATCAGTCATAGGTACATAACAGTGATCATGCAGGGATAAAAACAATATCAGGTTTACACTGCTGGTAGAAACACAGAATAATAAGATGTAGTTTTTTTTTTTTCAAATATAATTTTTATTACATTTCTCTTCTATTTAAATATAAGAAAAGAATGACACAGAAAATATGCATGCAAGGTACTTGGAATATCAAATTTTAGTCATCCAAATACGATATACATATCATAAATCATCAATGTTAGGGTAACAATTATACATAATTGTCTAATAATCAAGCTGCTCTTAATGAGCTGTAAAACAGACATTTGCATAAAGTTAGGATACAACATATTGAAAGTGTGACATTATACAACGATACCCCATTAATATTCCAAAACGTGCACGCTGATTGGTGAGCGTGCACGTTGTAAATGAAAGACTTATACTAATGGAAAAAAGTGTGGTTGCCCGGACTTTTTCCATTAGTATAAGTCTTGTTTTTTTTTTGTTTTTTTTTACAGCAACAGAGAACGCAAGATCTCTGTTGATTTTTAGAAACTGTCTCACTATGCTAAAGGAGTTTAACATAGCAAGACAGCTTTAAAAAAAGTAACAGAGATCTTCCTTTCTCCATTGCTTTTTTTAAAGCTGTCTCGCTATGTTAAATGGGTTTAACATAGCAAGACAGCTTTAAAAAAAGCAAAAGAGATTTTCCATTGCTTTTTTTAAAGCTGTCTCGCTATGTTAAACTCCTTTAACATAGTGAGACACTTTGTAAAAAGCAACGACGATCTTGCTTTCTCCATTGCTTCCACCCACAGCTCTGATGTACTGCGTAAGCATACGCAAGCACAGTACATCAGAGCTGCCGCATAATACCAGACAGCTGCGGAAGAGCAGTATGGAGGCATTATACAATGACATTATTTAAGAAAAGTAAGTATTTTTTTTCTTAAATAATGTCATTGTATAATAGCAATAACCCACTTCTAGGTGTGGGTAATGCTGGATTTACCCACGGTTGTCTTTGTTTGGCCACTCAGGCTTCGCCCTTGTGACCAAACCACACTGACCGTGGGTAAATCCAGCATTACCCACACCCAGGCATGGGTTATTGCTTAATTAAAACATTGCAACCAGATATTCTAATCTACCTAACTAATCATCCTGTCTTGTACTAACTATGTACATTATATACATTGATGTCACCTTAATGTTCATCTTATATGTGTTTGCCATGACCTGTACACTGTTATTGTTGTTATATACTTTTCTGTACCAATTGTTTTTAGTTTCCCTTAATTATGTAAAGTAATATTGATTGTGAAGTCCCTTGTTCATAAATCAGTTTTGTCCTAGGATTTCTAAAAGCGTTTTCCAATGTTTCTGATAATAAGATAGTTGTTTTTGGCTTCTTGTAATTAATTTGCTAGCTAATAAGTACTTTATAGCCATTCCTTTAAATTCTTCCCATGTGATTTTACTTCTGTATAACTAGTTTTGGACTATATATGATTTGATCATTGCACACAATGTGACTATGATGTGTTTGCTTTTGTAGGAGAAATCATTAGGGAATATATGTAAAATTGCCATTTCCCATTATAGGGTAGATTTGGTGTATTCCTTTTTTTCCAACTTGGTCATAATGAACACCACAGCTTGTAAACATGTTTACAGCTCCAAAAAATATGAAGGGTATCAGCAACACTGTTTAGGCATATGGTACAATAAAGGGAGTGGGAGGGATTAATTTTACTAAGAAAAAGTGGTGTGTGATATGCATTGTTACTGATCATAATTTGGGTATAGATTAGTTTTTTAAGGGGAGTTAATTTCAAAGTAAGTTCAATAGCAGCAGCTTTTTGATCATCACTTATCTTATTATTTTTCTCTTCCCAAAATTTGGAGTATTGAACTGCATCTTGATATCTAATTTTTGTCATTAATCTATACGAATTTGATACCATTTTAGATCTCGACAGTAGCAGGTTAATAATTTGTTGATAGAGCTGCATGTCTTGGTTGTCTATTTTGACATTCATAGTAGTTGTGTTGATCAGGTATATTAATTGGTTGATTATGGTATTATAGCTTTTATTTACTTCAAGTTTTTGTCTAATATTGTCAACTAAGAAACATTTGATCTAGTATAGGTCCCATACAGTAATATTTTTAATTTTTGGATACTGATTCAGGTTTAATATAATATTGTTTAATTTAATATTAGGATTAAGGTGTACTGTCTGTCCCAAGACCAAAGTATCTTTAAGATTTAGGGAGGCTACCAGCTTTTGAAATGTTACTGTGTTTCTTATTATTATGGGATGAACCTTAAAATGCTTTAAAGTCTTATAATTTAGAAAGGGTGCTGCTCTAAGGTTTAAATTGCATGAGATTAGATGATTGTAATATATTTTTATCCAAAGTAGATACCATGCTTTGTTGGATGGTTCAAAATTTGCTATTTGTATAATTTGACTAAAGTTTAGTTGTTGCTGTCTTTCGGCTTTTAGGGGTTGCCACAGCGGAACTCCGGTCTGCTAATGATTGGCAGTAGATTTTCATGGTGTCGAGTTGCCAGCTCAACGCCCAACTTTCACTGAAGGCACTCTCATTCATGCATGTCTTTTGGAACACCACTCGACCCGCGGGGAGGACATGCAGACTCCACACAGAAGGCACTCCCCAAACACTAGCTGAGAATCGAACGGGAGAACCTCTTGCTGTGAGGCAACAATGCTAACGCTGCACCACCATGGAAGTAATTCGACTAGAGTTTAATATGTTGTAGTATGTTTGAAATTCAGGTAAGCCTAGGCCCCCTTTTGTTTGGGTAATGTTAATTTAGTATATTTTATTCTTGTGATTTTTGGATGCCAAATAAACTTTCCTAGTAGTGTTTCAAGTTTGGAGAAGTTTTTTGGTATATTTTGGTTAATAGCACTAAAATGAAACAATAGTCTTGGAAGAATATTAATTTTAACTATGGCCGCCTAGCTAGTGGAGACAGATTGAGGTTTAACCATCTCTTAGTGTCTTCAGTGATGTTAGACCAGGTTTTAAGCAAGTTGTTCTAAGTCATATCAGATTGAGGGTGAGTGAACACAATACCCAGATATTTGAGATTATAATTGACTTTAATTTCAGTTTCAGTGAAATAGAATTCCTTATTTCCTAGAGTATCCAGAGGGAATATAACTGATTTATTAGGGTTAATCACATAATTAGATATTTTTAAGGATCTTTCAATGGAGTTTAGTATCATATTCAAATCAGTATTAGGGAATTCAAAATAAATGTTAAGATCGTCAGCAAAAGCTGTATAATTTATTGGGATTTTGAAAATATTCATAATATGGTGGTAAGTTATTTGTGATATTTTAAGCAACAGAGGTTCTATGTATATATTGAACAGGTAAGGTGATAGTGGGTATCCTTGCCTTGTACCATTCACTATTTGAATAGGATTTGATTGTGTTTTATCTATAGATAGTGTTGTTGTGGTATTTTTGTATAGAGCCCTAACCATGTTTATATAATCCTCAGGAATACTAAATTCCCTGAGTATATTTAATAAAAAATCAAAATGTACTCTGTCAAAAGCTTTGGTTGCATCTACTGACAGTGCATAGTTAGGGTGTTTATCATTCGTTTTTAAACTAATTATTGAATCAATGGTAAGTGTGTTGTCATATATTTGTCTGTTATTCATAAAGACTAGTTGCTCAGAAGATATAATGTGAGGTAGGATTTGTTTGATTCTACTAGCTAGTATTGTAGAAAGAATTTTAATATCAATATTTATGAGTGCTATCGGCCAGTAGTTGTTTGGGTTTGATGCATCAGATTTGGGCTTTGGTCTAAATATAGTTTTTGATTTATTGATATACAGGTCTTTGGTACCATACTTTATTATGTATCTATATACTTTCAGTAGTATTGGAACTAACTGTTTCTTGAAAGTCTTGTAAAATTCCACCACGTAACCATCAGGCCCGGGTGATTTACCTGGTTTCAACTTATTTACAGCATCAATGATTTTTTCTACACTTAAGGGAGTTTTAAGATTATTTATTTGTGACTCAATCAGTACTGGAAATTGTAACTCTTTGGTAAATTGATGAAATAATGACTCATTAAACTGGTCGTGGGAGCCATATAGTTTTTGGTACATCTCTTCAAAAGCCGCTATGATGTCTTCATCCATCTCTAAAGATTTGTTATTATAATTTAGTTGCTTTATTTTGGTAGGAGGATTTTTAATGTTTATGATTCTTTCCATTGCTTTTGAGGGTGATTGAGCCTATTCGGCATATTTGTGGAGGAGTTTAATTTCATTGATTGAGTACTGTTGTGTTTGAATTTCACGTAGTTGTCCTTGTAGTGTAACCATTTGACTTTCAAGTACTGGTGAATAATTTATTTTCAGTTCTGACTCTATATTTTTTAATTTTGATTCTATTAGTATGTCTTTTTCTTATAGAAAGCAGCTTTTTGAACTAATATACCCCTAATAATGGCTTTTGTATCTTGCCATTGAATGTTGTATGGTACATCTATTACTTCAAGGTTGTTATAAGTTCAGGTGGGAATGTCTATGATATTTTGTGAAACATCTTTAAGCTTTAGTAAGTTAGTATTTAAAGTCCAGTTTGTAACTGTTTGGGGTCCTTGCATTGAGCTCCTAACTTTAGTGTAATATTTATCTTTGCATGATCCGATCTTGTCCTAGGTTCACTATTATATGTGACTATTATTTAATAAGATTTCAGATATTAAAAATATATCTATCCTAGACCAGGACTTGTGATATAGTGAATAATAAGTGAATTTACTAGTAGTTGTATTATTTCTATAGTTTTCAAATGGGTCAGCTAACTTAAAATCTTCCATTATTTCAGCTATTAGTGTAGTAAGCTGAACCGATTGCTTGTTACTCTTATTTGTCCTATCATGTTCTGGATTAATTAACATATTCCAGTCACCTCCTATGATATACAAATAATTAGAATATTTCTCTATGATTCTGTATATCTCATATAGATACGTTAATAAGATGTAATTTTTAATTATAAAGGTATAAAAAGACAAAGAAAATGAATCACCGTAACTTAAGACATAACTGGATCAGCCCCGCTCCATGCTGTAGAGAGATAAAGCTCTGATCATAACCCTGATGATTTATTTTATTTATTTATTTTGGATTTGTTAATTGGGGTAGAACACTGATCCCATTGCACCTATTTCAGTCTCAGTCTGGGGTAAAAACAATATAAATATGACATTATATACAGAATGCAATTTCCACAAATATTATATACAATATGAATGACCAACATTTCATTTGCAGGATGGGATATGGTGGTGTTGGGCTAGGTAGGTGGTAGTAAGCAGCTAATACCAATTCTTCCCCAGGCATGACCACTGCTTAGCTAATATCTACAGGAGTATAGGTGTATGGTTTCTACTGTATAGGCCATTGGTGGCTTCACACTGCACACCAGTGGGATGCATTGGTAGGAGGTTAGCATGTGTCTCCTGTAAGGAGTGTTTGTGGAAGTCAAAGCCACCTAGAGGGAGATAGTATTAGTTGGGAAGTCCATTTGATTAAAAAAAGAAAAACGATCTTCTCCGTAACACGTGAGTGTGTAGGTTGAAGGGATATCGTCTTGTGCAGGTTGCAAAAGGGTCTGAATATCACATTGAAGGAAGAATACATTAGTTAATTAAGTTAAATAAAGGAAGCTACCCGGCTAATCATGCAGACAAAGAAAAGAAAGAAAAAGAAAGAAAAAATAAACAATGAGAGCAAATGGGCTGCACAGGTGAAAAAGGATAACAGAGGTAAACAGCAACAAGTATAACACAGTAGAAAACTGGCAACTATTTAAACATTATGAAAAACAGAAAGAAAAAAATCAAGAGGAGAATAGCTTGTACTCTCTCTTGGGCTGTGCCTGAAAATGGTCCAGCTAGATTAGTACTCTAGTCATGTTCACATATTAAAATAAGCAAACAAGCAAAATAATAAATTATGAAGACATGAAGGGAGGAAAGAAGGATTTTTTTTTAAAAAGTAAACAGAGTAATGGTATCTTATGAGCAATGATCTAGGATTAGGTTAACAGTGAGAGTAACTGAGATAACACCAGACAATGATGGTTTTGCACAGATCTTTCTGGAAGTATTCAAGTTAATGCATGAGCTTTATCAAGTAGCATACCTCTCAAGAAAAATACAGGGAGAAACCTAAATTGGTACAAATACAGGAGAGGAAAATCAATCAGGTAGATTTTGCATTGCACATCATATGTTAAAAATGTTTAGACTAAGCAAAACAGGAATGGAAGCCATTAACATCCAGTTGCATCTGTCATTGCTGGTTTCCAGTGTAAGGATACTGGGAAGTACTTGCAGTATGCGAAGTTAAGAGAATGCAGTTGGGTATTACCTGATTTCTTGTTTATGAAGAAAATGTATTTAGATTACCTTTAATCTTCACTCACATTTTCAGGCATATACTAAAAATGTCAGGCATGTGAACCACCAACTTTTGTTGTCGAAGGTAAAATAAATAAAATCCTTGCTAATGTTTGGACAAGAAAAGGGATGCATCATATTTAATGTTAATGATTTCTAGACTAGTCATTTTATTGTAATTTCAGGTGTGCTTTTTCTGTCACCATTTTGATAAATTTAGAAGAAGCAGTTGAATATCTTTTAACTTTCATGTAAAATGCTTAATAATCCTAAATTCTTTTACAGAACAAAATATGTGCTGAAAGTCTGAGAAGACAAGCAGAAGCACT